>NW_011499857.1:2082160-2178998 GCF_000495115.2 Populus euphratica | reverse complement strand
GGGGGGGGGGGGGGGGGGGGGGGGGGGGGGGGGGGGGGGGGGGGGGGGGGGGGGGGGGGGGCATGGCGTTTTGCCAGTGGAATTTTATTTTATGCTCTCCTTGGATTTTTTTTTTTCACATTTGGTTAATGTTTGATTTTCTTAAAAAAGTATATATTTTTTGTTGCTTGAAAACAAATAGAAGAAACAAAGACCTAATTTGATGTTAATGAATACTTAATTTTTTTTTTACAGGGAAGCAGAGAATGGATCATGCATGGAGGTAATTGGAAGAAGAAAGAGGAAAAAAATAATAAGTTACTAGAGCCATGTCAACCACCACACGATATCTTTTAAAAAAGACCTGTCAAGATAATTTCAACAATATTAATAAAAAGCACCATCAAAGGTTGGGTCATGTTTATTTTTATATTTTAAAATTATTTTTGAAAAAAAAATATTTTTATTTTTTATTTTAAATTAATATTTTTTAATATGCTGATGTTAAAAATAAATAAAAAATATTTTTTTAATATTTTTATATAGAAAACAACTATAACCATACACACTCTCGAAAAAAACACAGACTTCTCTCAAGTATGACATTGAGGAATAATCAAGTTTTTTTTCTTGGAAGGAAAGAAGGGATTATGCATGGAGGTTGATGAAAGAAGAAAGAAAGGAAGGATAACGGGTTGTCGGAGCCATGTCATATATTATCAACCATCATATGACTTCTCTTTAAAAAAACCTTGCTGAGATGATTAACAGCGTCAAGGAAACACACCATCAACAGATTTCCTCGCATGTTGTTGTGTGACTTATACGTGCAAGTCATTTTTTTGTCCTCGATTCTTTAAAAACTTTTCAATCTAGTCCCAAATCTATTGCATATGGGTCCAATAAAGGCCCAGCCATCAACCATGAAGAATAACAGGGGAGGGAAAATAAAACGATAAATTGACTCATCGAGTTAACTCATTGTATTATGTTTGTGCCCTTGTGAATTTTGCAGATTGACTAAGGTCAATCTAATAAGACATTATTTTTTTTATTTCATGTACATGTTCTTGTTTACTGTTCGGGAATTTATTATTTCATATTTGATTCTATCTTCGTCAGGCATGAATTACAATGAATGGACTTTAAAATTGCAAGTTCTCACGCAATTATATTTAGAATCCAAGCACAATTAGATCAATAAAAAAATAAATGAGTAATGTTAGGAAATGTAGCTAAATTGATCAGATTTTATATTTATATTTTAATGGTTATGGTTATTAGTTTGAGTCCCACAAATCTTAATATCACTAAAAATTTACATGGTCATTAACTTCAGAGCTTGTAAAATTAACGGAGGGATATACAAACTAATCCAAATACTTATGTTAATAAAAAATAATTATCATATTTTTATTTAATTTTTTATCATTCCTTCTCTAATAAAAAATGTTATATGATTAAATAGATATACCAAATAGCATCACATGACACACTATCATGTTCACTTGTCACTATACATATTTTAATATTTTAATTTATTTTTTTATTATTAACAATCTTTCTTACCATTCATTAATATATATAATAATTCACATTTCAGGCTTTTCAACATCAAAAAAAAGATCCAGGTTGGTGCGATAACACGAGCGTAAATATCTTTTCTATAACAAAATTGTACAATAAATAATGTTTAGAAGTATAATTCAATTATTGTCAAGATCTCGGAATTATTAAAAATTTATATAATTATTAAATTTAAATTTTTTAAAATTAGTCGAGAAAGGTATAAAGTAACCTAATATTTATATTAATAAAAAAAACATTACATGATAAGTATAACAAATAATATATTAAAAACGAACACGAAAAAGTGTATTGAACCAAAAACTCCGTCACTGACACGTACTTCAAAACCTTCTGGGACGAAGGAACAATATGATGCTAAGTAGAGTATCATATCTCTCTCCTTTTTTTATACCTATGGAAATCGATGCAGATAATTAGTGTATTTAATAAACTATTAGGTCGTATACCCGTGTCATGATTACATTATTTTGAATTTTTTTATTAAAATAATTTTTTTATTAACGTATCTTTTATTTATTGTAATTAACAAAATATTTTCAATTAGAATTATTATTTAGATATTTTTAAAAACATTTTAAAATTGTTTTAAAAAAATAACAAACAATCTTAAAATATAACTTTGTATGATTGAAAGCTAGAAAAAAAATGATAAAATCATATTTCAGATACATTTTAAAAATTCAATAATAATAAATTTTTATTGATGGAATTTCCATGAATAATTTGCTATAATATTATTATTTAAAGAACACTTATTAAAATTTAAATAAAACTTTACAATAATATTTGAGAACTTCTAATTCTAACTAAGGAGAAAGTGAATTTAACAAATACTATCTGAGGTGTGAGAGGGGAAAAAAGAAGAAGAGCAAATGGCGATACCAAACACCAGATCCATCACTAGCAAGCCAGACATGCGCCTGACCTTCTTCTTCTTCTCTCATTTTTTTCTCATGTATATCAAGGGACTGTTTACTTTTTTTCTTAGCTTTACCCCATAATACAAAATTAGTATGAGATATTAAAAAAAATTATTAAGGTACCATATAAAAACTATCCCACACATTTAAAATGTCTATTTATATACAGTCAATATTGTTGAAACTGATCGAACCTTTTAATATATTTAATAAGGCATTGTAGGATGTTTTTAAACTGTGTTTTTTAATTACAAACACATTAGAATTTTTTTTAGTTATTTTTTATATTAATTAATTAAAATAACTGAAAAAAATAATATAAAAAATTTTAAAACCATTATTTTAATACCATTTTAAAAATAATAAAAAATTTTAAAAGCAATTTAAAAATAGAATGATCATACATCTATTAAGTGCTAATCATTTTCAATTCGAATGCCAAAATCCAGCGAAAGCCTAGCCAGTAAGGCAAGGCAAGGCAAATGCTCCAGCGAGAGCAGAATTTACTAAAACGCGCTGTCGTGCGCATTACGCACCCCATTTTATTTTGCCTAGATTCCCGTCTCCACGCTCCAGGGAATTAGTGTGCGCATTGCGCATCCCGCTCATCACAAAACAAAATCTTCCCAACGCAACGAAACAAAACCAAACGAAGAAAAAAAGAAAGCAAAAAAACTAATTAATAAGTAAAAAAAACCCATCATATTAGTCTCCCAATCATGTATATTTTATTTTCTATATCGAGTCCACGTTCTATCAGCTTTATCAACTAAGTCCCTAATCTATACACATCCCACCAATCAAATCCTCGTGTTTAAACAACTGGAGACCACGCTAAACAACACATGCTATAACAGAACCCAATTTCCTCCCTCTTCGACCCCAAAGTACCTACTTCTCTACCCATACAACACGTGCAAGATTACATGTACAATCAAAGCATAAAATTGCTCTAATCGGGCCTTAATTAGCCCTAACCTGTCTTAAATAAAAAAACAATATCCAAGTATTTTCGTACTTATGATTAGAAAAAATATATTAGAATCAGTTTAAGAACATTTAAACTGGACATGCATTATCCAACGTCCCAACATCGTCTACAGTTTTATTAATGGACGGATTTGACCGAGGAAAAGTATATTTAGAGAGGATCGGACTAATAAGATAAAAATACATAGTTGGAGGACCAATATGAGGTTTGCCCTAGTTTACTATCCCATAATACAATGAGCAAAGCGCCCCACTGCTTCTTTTTCTTTAAAGAACAGAACAAAACAAAACACTCTCCTTAGTCCTTATTATCACTGTTAATAACGACATACACATCTACTCGTCGAGATTTAAAACACAGCAATCACTCTCTAGAGAGAGAAAGAAATACTATAGATAAATAAAAGAACTCTCCTCTCTTCCTTCTCTTTCTAAAGAAAGCCTACACTTCTCTCTTTATATCTCTGCTGCATTTGGATGTGAGTAGGGGAGATAGGTACGAGTATTAGATCGGAGGATATGTCGGAGGTTTCCGGCGAGGGAACGGCTGTCCTTGAGGTTAATGGTGGAGGTGTGGCCACGACGATGACGCCACTTACTGTGTCTGGATCTTTTAAGGAAGGGACTAAGAGCTCGTCGAGGAGGCGGGCTTCGGTCAGGCCAAGCTTTGATGCCGACAATGAGTTCATGACTTTGCTTCATGGGTCGGATCCGGTTAAGGTGGAACTTAATCGGCTTGAGAATGAAGTTAGAGGTGTGAATGTGGTTCGATCTGCTGCCTTTTGAGCTGGATTAAATTAATTCTGATATTTATTTATTTTTTATGGGTTTTTTTTGCTGTTTTTGGTGTAGACAAGGATAGAGAGTTGGGAGACGCACAAGCGGAGATCAAGGCGTTGAGGTTATCAGAGAGACTTAGAGAGAAGGCTGTTGAAGAGGTCATTTATCACTCTCTCGCCGTGTTTTGCTGTGTTATTTTAATTTTCTGGTTTCAATTTTGAAAATTTATTTTCGAATGACTAGTTTTGCTGATGAGGTTAATATGTTTGTTACTGTCATTGCAAGTGTTGCCTCTATTTGATTTTAAATTTGATTTATGTTTGATTGTGCAATTATTTTCTTGATGCAAATGTTAACTTTGAAGTCGATAGAAGATGGCATTTTTTACCCATAAGATCTAGTTTATGATTTTTTTAGCTACTGAAAAATGTTGATCCTGATAGCTGTTTGTCAAATAAAGTTTTCTTTATTCAGTTCTGATAACAAATGTCATATTTGCTTGGTCATCTGATAATGCTGTTAAGCTATATCGATCAAGGAAGTTGCATTGGTATTGATTGTTACTGGAGGCGATTCTGTTGTCTGTTTTTACCCTTTCCATTTTTTACTTTCATAAAGCAATTCCATATGTTATGCTACTTTTAATGCTAAAGGAAGAGCTAGAAATTGTTTTAAGTGTTAAAGTTCATGTTATGCCCTTTTAATTTCTCTAACTCCATCTGTTTATATTTTGAATCGATGCCAACGAAGTTACTGTGTAGTTTATCATCAAATTTTGATTTTTTCCAATTACCCCCCCGGCCTCCCTATAAATTTCAGTATTTTTCTAGCGTTGATGTCTACTGTTTTTCACTGCTAGATTTCCACATTCATCTTTAAAACTTTTTCTTAATTGGGCTTGGAATGGACTCGAATACACACCCTTGTGCTTGATATGGATATTATCATGTTTGAGGTTTTGAGTTTTCACAAAGGTCCTTTAGTGCTGTCTATTGTAAATAATCGTCTGATGTGCAATTTTATTCATGTGGGATTTTTTTCTACCTGGATTTGGGCATAAACTTTCTTTCTTCATGCATTTTTTTTCTTCTTTCAATGATTTGGAAGCAGTAGGTGTTCCAATTGATCCTGATTTTTTTTTCGGGGGTTCTTTTGTGCCTTAGCTCACTGATGAACTCTCGAAGGTGGAGGAGAAGCTCAAGTTAACGGAATCTCTTCTAGAAAGCAAAGTATTGCCTGGGACCTCTTTCATTTCCTCCATTATTTTTTTTTCACATTGCTATTTATGTATTTAAAATTAAAATTGTTTGCAGAATCTAGAAATCAAGAAAATCAATGATGAGAAGAAGGCCTCCATGGCAGCCCAGTTTGCTGCGGAAGCCACTCTTCGAAGAGTTCATGCTGCTCAGAAGGATGACGACATGCCTCCAATTGAAGCCATTCTTGCACCTTTGGAAGCTGAGCTTAAGCTGGCTCGCCAAGAGGTATGCTTTTCTTGAGTGTAGCCGTGATTCTATGCCAACAAGGGCGCATGTTGGTTGATTTATGATTTTTCTTTTGACCACTGTGTTCTGCTGGTCTTTTAAAGATTGCGAAGCTTCAAGATGATAACAAAGCATTGGATCGTCTAACTAAATCTAAAGAAGCAGCTTTAATTGAGGCTGAAAGGACAGTTCAAGTTGCCTTGGCCAAGGCCTCCATGGTGGATGATCTCCAAAACAAGAACCAGGAGTTAATGAAGCAGATAGAAATTTGTCAGGTATGGCAAGCTTGTGTGGTGCTCTTCGTTCCTCTTTTACAAATGTGTTGGACGGGATATTCGATATTTTAGTGTATACAATGTATGATCTATATAATGTTTGTGATTGCAGGAAGAGAACAAAATATTGGACAAAATGCACAGACAAAAGGTTGCAGAGGTTGAAAAACTTACCCAGACTGTAAGGGAACTGGAAGAGGCTGTTCTTGCTGGTGGTGCAGCAGCAAATGCTGTTAGGGATTACCAGCGGAAAGTGCAGGAGATGAATGTAATGTTCATTACATATTTTGCTGGACATCATACCTACAAAGGTGCCATAAATATGATATGCTTGTTGTTCTGTTTTGCAGGAGGAAAGAAAAACTCTTGACCGGGAATTGGCCCGTGCAAAGGTAACAGCAAACAGAGTGGCCACAGTAGTAGCAAATGAGTGGAAAGATGCTAATGACAAAGTGATGCCTGTAAAACAATGGCTTGAAGAGCGAAGATTTTTGCAGGTTAGTGTTGACCTTAGTTTTGTTTCCTTCTATTGTTTGATCTCTGTTTTGAATTTTCTTCATTTTATTAAAATGCCTTGTACTTTTCAATCCTCACCAATGTTGATACACTGTTGTTATAGGGAGAAATGCAGCAACTTCGTGACAAGCTTGCTATAACTGAGCGGGCTGCAAAGTCTGAAGCACAGTTGAAAGTGAGGATCTGGTTTTTCCAGCTGAGGCCTTTTGGTTTGTTTGCTTTGTTTTGCCTTTTCTCCTGGTCCTGAAAGTAAACTATGCTCTTGCATTTTTCAGGAGAAATACCAGTTGCGTCTCAAAGTGCTTGAAGAGAGCTTAAGAGGGTCTTCAAGCAGCAATCGCAGTGCGTCAGAGGGAAGGTGTATAAGCAATGGGCCGCCTCGTCGTCAATCCTTAGGTGGAGCTGATAACATTTCAAAATTGACCTCCAACGGCTTTTTGTCTAAGAGAACCTCTCAGTCTAGATCTTTGTCCTCTAGCACCAGTTCAGTGCTGAAGCATGCTAAAGGAACATCAAAATCATTTGATGGGGGCACAAGATCATTGGACAGGAGTAGTAAATTGCTCTTGAATGGAGCTGGACAAAATCATTCATTCAACCAACCTTGTGATGGAACCAAGGAGACTGAGACACCTAATTCGTGGAAAGGGAACTCGGATGAAAAGCCCACTGAGTTCCCACCGGCAGATGCAGAGGACAGTGTTCCTGGGATACTGTATGATATGTTGCAAAAAGAGGTTGTAGTTTTGAGGAAAGCTGGTCATGAAAAAGATCAAAGCCTAAAGGACAAGGATGATGCAATCGAGGTTGATATTTTTCTCTCGTCTGTGTTATTGTCCTGTTGTTTATACTTCTGTTTAATTATTTTTTTTGCAATTGTTGATTTTACAGATGTTAGCTAAGAAAGTAGATACATTAACTAAGGCAATGGAAGTTGAGGCAAAAAAGATGAGAAGAGAAGTAGCTGCAATGGAGAAGGAGGTTGCTGCCATGCGTGTAGAGAAAGAACATGAGAATAGGGCAAAGCGGTTTGGTAATTTGAAAGGGCCTGTGAGTGCTGCTCAGATGCTTCCTGGGAGGTACATTCTTTAGAAACTTATCTCTATTCTTTCACTCTAATAATTCACACGTTTAACTAAACTAATATATTGTAATGTGAACACCATTGGTTGGTGTGTAATTATCTGTCATTGACCAAGGAGATCAAACCATGTCTTTTGAAAGTTTATTTTCAAATTTCTGGTTCATTTCAATTTCTCGTTTTAATGACTTTACATCTATAGTTGTTTTAATATAGTAGTTAGCTATATTCAGTGTCAATCCATCCTTTTAGTAATGCATACTGGGAAAGAAATTGTCCAAATGTAAAGGACGTGTATGCAGGGATTGAATGGCAATCAGCGAGACCTGTAGTTTCTCTGGGCTTGGCTCTTGCTTTAGCAAATATATAAGATGAGATCTAGTTGAGTGTCTTGAGGAATTAGAGTTTTAACTTTGATTTCTGACAATGGCATGCCTAGTAAACTGAAGAACTGGGCTAAAGTTTAACCAAACCAAGATCCGTGGCTCTGTTTTTGTAGCTTTGCCCCCTCCCTCCCCTCTCTATCCCATATATTACTCGTGATTGCATGTTGAAGAAGTTAAAATAAACATTGCCCTTTGGTGGTCAGCAATATCCTGGCCTGTAGTCTATTGTTTGAAGCAACTAAAATGGAGGATGATGAACAATTGAATGAAGAAGATGAACTTTGCCCATGTTCTTTATTGTTGTTTATCAATTAAATTTACAGGATTAAGTGTCCAAGTAGAGGATCTTGGTTTCAGTTCCATTAAACCACGGACCATTAGATTAGAAATATGAGTTAGATGCTAAAACTGGTTGCTAACATTTTGTTATCCTCCTTATTAATGGGGTATTTCAATTTGTTTCCTTATTGTATAGGATCATGTAGAACAGAATCTGGCATGATTAAATTCTGGCTGTGGCAATACGTGAATTTCTATTCACCTAGAAGATACTTAACTTTATGATTTCAATTATCTCGTCTGGTTAATAGCGCTGAAAAAAGTTTGCTATTTAAGAAAAGGGAGCTATTTAGATAAATATTTATTTGTCTTAGAGAGATCCTCCTATTTTGTGCAGAAGTGTATCACGTAGCGGGTTAACACGCAGCACCCAATGACCAATAATTTGCTCCCCCGGAATCAGCAAGGAGTAAATCTGCATAGGGTCTTCAGTTCATTTTTATAATTTTTATTTCCCTCTACTGTGATTGATTATAAAGATTGTAACTGGCATGCCGATGACCCTGTTCAACTGAAATTGTCGAAGAAACTATTCAGGGAGAGAAAATTACCGTAGGATGAAATCGGTATGCATCTGACATAGTCTGTTATTCCTCTGTTTAGAGAGACCAGCATACTGATGGAAAGGAAGATATTGACTTTGGGCTAACCTCTTGTCAGGTTTTTCTTTTGAGTGGACAGTGGTTGTGTGGTTGTATAGGTGTAGTTTATTGGCTTTTCTATGGTCTTCCATTTTGCAGTTTATTATCTGTACTCTGCATCTAGCGTGATTGTTGTCTGTTCATGTTAATATTATTGTAATCAGATCAAATTCAGATCTTGTGGTTGTGTTATTCATCTATATGGTTATAAATGTAGCACTGATCTTCTTCTTTCATTTTCTGTTCATGTCATCTCAATTGCACGGTCTTGTCATGTGAAACGTTTGCCATTTTCTCCACTATAATAATAATAATATAATATTAATACTTGACTGGAAGAAATAAAAGCACGTTTCAAAAGCCTTTAAATTTTATTTTATTTTATTCTTTAAATTAATTTTTTAATTTTTTTAATGTGTTGATATATATATATATATTTTTTTTTTTCAAATATTTTTTTTAAAGCAATAGTTACCACCTAAATATAATGAACAAGAGAAAACATCTATGTTTTATTGTGATTTAAATTGGTGTTTTTTTATTTAGTATTTTTTGTGTAGATATTAAAAATAAAAAAAAGTAAAATTATTTTAATGTACATTTTTTAAAATGCTCTTGAATTTGAGTAATGAAGACTGTCATTCTTTCAATTTTATATTATCCCTGGTCCATACATAATTTTTTAATTTTTTAAAAACTTGTTGAAATCTCAAATTTTAACTAATGGATCTTTCCTTCTGAATAAAATATGTAGTCCCTAATCCAAATATTTTGACTTCTATAATGGCAATCATCCTTTTTTTCCTTTTTTTTTTTAAAAAAAGCCTTTTCTGTTTTTAACTATATTCAAGATAATAACGGTAAAGATAATAACGTTATTCTGCCCATGAAGAGAAGTTTTATCGTGAGACTTTCAACACGCTTATTTAACGAGGAAATATCACATCTCTAATAATAGTAATAATAATAATAAGAGATAATTCTCTAATAATAGTAATAATAATAATAATAATAAGAGATAATTTTGATATTTGATCAACAACTAAGAAAATTAATTCATCTCAATATATCACGTTATTTCGGAAATGCATATTTAAAATCATTAGTAAAAAAACCTAGTCAAAATATAAAATTTGTAATAAATATTCATTTTTTATATATAAAAAGGAAACTTTGAAAGGAAAAAACATTATTTGAGAATGATCAGTATTGTCCCATAGTACTATTTAATTATTTTAAATAATTACATGGCCTAAGTCATAACTAACTCAAATACTAAATACTCGTAATATAGTTTTAACTGAGACAAAATACAAGTTAAGATTGTCATAGTAAAAATACCTGTCTTAAAAATATTTTTCCAAGAATTTACGTGGCAAAGTGCTTTCCATCTACAGGAAGCTACTAGCAGTACGTTGAGATACGAGGATGTATAGATTTGATTTTAAAATTTAGTGATCAATCGGAAATATCATCCAAAATACAAAGTTAAAATGATCATTTAACTATATAATTCATAGTATCTCCCAATTTGTATAGTAAAATAAAAGTTGTATTTTTCATCGTCAACCCTGTTTTTTCCCATTATTTACCCTCAACTTTGGCTTAGGATGTGTAAGTGGATGGTTAATTGTAATGTTTACAGCCAAATTTGGGAAAAATGTACATTTTTTTTTTTACATTGAAAAGTATGTATGATATTAAAAGGGGAAAGCACACACGCATGTTGGGTAAGTAAGCCTTCACTCTCTCCAACCGTTTGTTTCTTTATTAAGCATTTTCTCTCCCGGTTTCAGATTCCACGTCCCCATCTATTCTATTCTTCTTCCTTCCTTGCCGAACTCCGAAATCTCCATATTTTTTTCCGCCGATCCAGACACCCCCTTTCACACCTTTCCTGGATCCTCAACTCGATCTCTCTTTGTCTCTCTCACACACATTTCTTTTTTTTTACACAAAATCACACGCATTGCATCAGATCTAAAAGATTCAATTTATTTATTCATTTAAGCAATTAAAAATGGCTACAATGGAGAGCTTGATCGGTCTCGTAAACAGAATCCAAAGAGCTTGCACTGTTCTCGGTGATTATGGCGGTGAAGGCATGTCCCTCTGGGAAGCTCTTCCGTCCGTTGCTGTTGTTGGTGGCCAGGTATTCTATCTCAACTGTTTTTTTTTTGTTTTTTAATTTCTTTATCTGTTTTTTCAGGAGTAATTGATTTTCGTATATTTCTGTGGAAATGCATGTAGAGTTCTGGAAAATCTTCAGTTTTGGAAAGCGTCGTTGGCAGAGATTTCCTTCCTCGTGGATCTGGTAAGCTCTCAATTACCTGACATGATTTGATATTGCATTTTAATTCATTTTTTTTCTAACAACTCGAAAAAAAACCCGAGGATATTGAGTATCTAATTACTTTGATCAATTAAATATTTATGTAATCTTGTTCTGGTTGTGTATTGAAGGTATTGTTACAAGGAGGCCACTGGTATTGCAACTTCATAAGATAGATGGCGGGTCTGATTATGCCGAGTTTCTTCATGCGCCCAGGAAGAAGTTTACTGATTTTGGTATGAAAACTAAATCAATTTTGGCTGAGGATTGCCATCCTCGCTCAGATCGTTGCCGAAAGCTTTCTTAATTCAGTTATCTTGTTTATGCTCTATGTATGCAGCTTCTGTCCGTAAGGAAATCGCAGATGAAACAGATCGCATTACTGGGAAGAGCAAGCAAATCTCTAATGTTCCAATTCATCTCAGTATATATTCTCCAAATGGTCGGTATTTCCCTTGCAACTACATTTAAATAAAGTTATTTAACTGACCTGTTTAAGCTGCAATTGTGGGAAGAGAATAGAATTCTCTTCCCACAACATTTTTTAAAGAGAAGAATTCTCTTCCCACAACATTTTTTAAATATCACTTCTCCTACGCATCTAAGCGCACATGTGAAAATGAGGGGAAATGCTTGCTGCCAGCGATGGTAGAAGTCTTGGACTTGCAACCACAAGGGTGCAATTTCTGGTTTTGAAAGCAGCTGTGGTGGGAGCTTAACCGGGTGATAGGTTTTAGGGGCTGTTTGGGAACGTGGCATTCCCAAAAAATTAAAAAAAAAATTATTTTTTATACCTTAACCGGGTGATAGGTTTTACAGTGCCTTATTGTGTTTAAATGTACCTGCATAGGTTTGTTTATTTAAAAAGACTGTGTATGTTTTGGATATTTTGATGTTCTGGTGTTAAAAATGATTTTTAAAAAATAAAAAAAATCATTGGTATGCATTTCGGTACAAAAAGTTATTTGAAAAGCAATCGTTACCACACTGCCAAACACACTCTTACAGTGCCTTATTGTGTTTAAGTGTACATGCATAGGTTTGTTTATTTAAAAAGACTGTTCTACAGAAACCTATGACCTAACTAATTGTATCTCTAGTTCATTTTAAGACCATTGAAAGACCAATATGAATTGTAGGCATGGCAGTTAAAGAGAAAAATATGGTGCAAGTAACTATTTTATTGCCACAAGAGTTGGGGCATTTCTAGCAGCTATGATTTGCGTCTCCTTTCCCATTTTTGTGCGTGATCCTAGCTCCTAACCCCTTCTAGTGCTGGTTTGTGATCTTTTGGATATGAGCTGCCCATCCATACCTCTAATGTTTTATGTCTTCTTTTGGATTTCCTTTCTTCGGGGCAGATGTCAAATGTTTTTCATCCAAGGTTCATCATCCTTGCCTGTGCATGTTTTGCATACTGTCACGTGTACTTTTTGTTCTGTAGAACCACTTTCCTGCTACGTAAACCTTTATCAGTTGAAGGGATCCCTCTAGAATTGACCAAGTTTCAAACTTGTTTCCTTTTCTTGTGAACTTTGGATTTTTTTTGGGGAGTTCACACAATAAATGCAACCAAGATACCTCACACAATTTTCATTAGTGACAATCACTCACTCAGTATACATTAGCTGTCTCCCATCTTTCTCTTTCTCTCTCTTGGTTTCTTTGTGTTGGGGGGGTAAGGCAGGCTAGGTTCTTTGGGAAACAGTGATTGTTCAAGCATTTATTCTGATTCTTTTTTGTTCTTGTGAGTATATACACTTAAAAATTTTGATGCTTCCTCGTTCTCTTGCATTCTCAGTTTTCATTAACATATGTTATTTCTGAGCCTCTTGAATCCTTCATATGGTTTGACTTTAATTCGTGATTTTGTTTGACAGTTGTCAATCTAACCCTCATAGATCTTCCTGGTTTGACAAAGGTGGCTGTAGGTAAGACTGACTGCTCTTATCTTTAAGTGTAAATTGCACAGATCAGTTCTTAAAATTTCTTTTATAACTGCTAGAAATTTTTGTTTCATACTGCAATAATGTTTTATTTTGGGTTTTGCAGAGGGCCAGCCAGAGAGTATAGTTGAAGATATTGAAAATATGGTCCGTTCTTATGTGGAGAAGGTGAGAATGATATCTAACTTTTTAGTAGAAAGAAGATACCCCTTCACATGCGCAAGATGCTTAGAGAATAAATAAGAGAATGTGATCAGTGAAGGGATACCTCTTCACATGCATAATATTTTTAGAGAATAAATAATACAAAAAAAAAGAAGGATTTAACCAATCTCAAGAAAATCAGTGATGGGAGAAATCCCATCACAGAACTCCACATGGCAATAAAGGATAAGAAGAAAAGAACAGGGATTTTTTGAGTGATCTAGGACATTCTACCTGTTGGATTGAATCATGTTAATTCAGACATGGTTTCTTTTAGCATAACTTTGTGTTGTTTAGAGTTGAAGGATTTAATGCCCATATTATCCTGAACTAGAATGGATGCCATTTAATTCTTGTTATAAATCAATCAGTTAAAGCAAGTTAAAATTTTCTTACTGTAATGCTAGTTATTTTAGCTGTATGCTATGAATTATTTCCAAATGGTTTCTAAAAGACTTAATAAAACCATTAAGCACAAGCCAGTGCAAAAGCAAACAACGATTGATCTAGGGTTCAACCTCCATGTGCGCGGTTTTCTTTTGTTACTTTATTCTTGTTCACTTAAAGGTAGTTTGTTAGAGTAGTTTTGGTATTCCAAACCTGAGCCCTGCCTTTTCTGTCTCAGCAATGGACCTGTATCAGTTCATCTGCCCAGGTCCTTGCAGAAGGAGACCACTTCTTCAAAATTGAAACTCCTTCTGTCAGTAATAGATGCCTGGACTGGATTTTGTCATATAGTAGCAGGTGGGATCCAATAAATGGCGGGAAAAGACTTGTTGTGTCGTGTTGAAAATCTATGAGAAAGAAAGCACAGAGGTGGGGCCTGTGGCTTTTAGAAGCGTGTTGGTTGTAGAATAAATTGCAAGTTCAACCTGCATGTCCCCCCTCCCCCATCTTTCATCTCTTCCTCTTCCACCTGTAGAGTTATTCTTAGAGCCTATAAGGTTCTGGTTTCCTTCTCTTTTCTTTTCTTTTTTCTGTTGCTGAAGGTTTCTTCAAGAAAAATTGGCCTTGCTAAATTTTGACTATAAGGTTCTGGTTTCCTTTTCTTTTCTTTTTCTGTTGCTGAAGGTTTCTACAAGAAAAATTGGCCTTGCTAAATTTTGAGACAGTGAGGCAAAATGTCTTGTGTCCTGGCTGTTAATGTGCAAGATCACACTATCCTGTAATGTTTTTTAATGTGCATGGATGGCATTACTGTTACTATTCTTCAAAGCATGCCTTACACTTCCCTTTTGCCAGTGCTGTTTCTGTTGACATTGAAATGACATTTTAAAGTAGGAACGAAAAGCATTATCTCTTCAAGATCCATTTCTTCCTGTGTTATACATCACTTTTTAATTCAATTGCTGTATCATGAGGACTCGTACTCTATATGAAGTTTTGGGATAATCTATTTTGTGATTACATACTCTTTTACTTATCAGCTTATGGAATTCTCTGATTTGGTAGCCCAACAGCATCATATTGGCTATTTCTCCTGCGAATCAAGATATTGCCACTTCAGACGCCATAAAACTAGCAAGAGAAGTTGATCCTTCAGGTAAGACAACTTAGGCTGCGAATGTTTAAGGGCGAAACCCCTCCCTTCTAAAGCTTTCTTTCAAAAGTGGTTAATGGATGGAGAGTGAAATTTTTGTTTGTTGTATCTGGTGTATTTAGGTGAAAGAACCTTTGGTGTGCTGACAAAGCTTGATCTGATGGACAAGGGAACCAATGCTCTGGATGTATGGATTCATTTTTATGACTACTTTCATTGCTAACTATGAAATTCATTTCCTCAAAGTATAAATCTGATAGTTCCTCTACATCAATGAATTAAGGTTCTTGAAGGGCGGTCATATAGGCTACAACATCCCTGGGTTGGAATTGTTAATCGTTCACAAGCTGACATCAACAAGAATGTGGACATGATTGCTGCCCGTCGGAAGGAGAGAGAATATTTTGAAACAAGCCCCGAGTATGGACATTTGTCCAGTAAAATGGGTGCAGAGTATCTTGCAAAACTTTTGTCCAAGGTCTTTTTATCCATATTATCTAATTACAATGTCCCCTACTTTATAACAAATGTCATTCCTTTTGGAGCTTTAACTTTTGAATCCTGTCTTAAACTGATATTTTCTTCTTTGTACCCCCTTCCCTGTTTGTTGTTTTGCACGTTTTCTCATATTAGCATTTAGAGACAGTTATCAGACAGCGGATACCAAGCATCATTGCTCTAATAAATAAGACTATTGATGAGCTTAATGCAGAGTTGGACCGCATTGGCAGGCCTATTGCAGTAGACTCAGGGGTGAGAAATCACAACAATGAGAATTTTAGATTTCTTAGTAAATGAAAGTATTCGATTGTCCAATATTAACTTGTTGCAATTATGTTTCCTTTTATATAGGCTCAGCTGTACACGATTCTAGAATTGTGTCGTGCATTTGACCGTGTATTTAAGGAACATCTTGATGGAGGGTAATTGCAATTTCCTTTCTCGCTTCTATTTACTGACAGTTTTCCACATTGAAAAATCTACACAGAATCTTTGTTGATTTTATTTTTTATTTTAATTTTACAGACAATTTGATAAAAGTCAGAATTTGGTGTCTGATGTTTTTGATTTGGACAACATGTGCAATTCATTCTGGAATTTTAATTTTCCCAGATAATTGCCGTATACTTGAGTAACAATTTTTATCTCAGGCGTCCTGGTGGAGATCGAATATATGGTGTTTTTGATCATCAATTACCAGCTGCTTTGAAGAAGCTGCCGTTTGATCGTCATCTCTCTATGAAAAATGTGCAAAAAGTTGTTTCAGAAGCTGATGGTTATCAGCCACATTTAATTGCTCCAGAACAGGGATACAGAAGACTAATTGATGGATCCATAAGCTATTTCAAAGGACCGGCGGAAGCAACTGTGGATGCAGTAATGCTCTTACCCATGCTAGACCTAATGATTTTGAAATTCTGGTACAACTACATATGCAATGTATTGTTTTGCTTAAAAGGTTCTTCAGAACATGGTTGGAGGAATACCTGCTACCATGGGCAGCAAGAAATTTTAGTTCCATATAATTTGCCTGACTCATTCTTCAGGCTTGTCTTTTATACAATTCATAAAGTCTGGATAATGTGGGAATGATAGATGTCTTATTCATCTTTATGTAGAAGTCCTTTGGTTGTGCTTTGCATGTATACCCTAGGTGATGGATGCTATAGGGTATATCTGAATGACATGTTTTGATTTTTTATAACCAGGGGATTGAGGGGAAATAATCTGGAGATAGCGTAATATCATGATTTTGTAGTATTGTAATCAACATTGTTTTCATTTCATAGAAAAACAGCCTTGGAAACAAATTGATTGGATTTTTTTATATAATTATGTAGTTCTGGCATTGGATGCATCTTTTATTTCTATTTCTAACAAAATAATATTTTCTGTTATGCTCTCTTCCTTAGGTGCACTTTGTTTTGAAGGAACTTGTTCGGAAGTCAATAGCTGCAACAGAGGTAAGCAATCTTTACTTGCAAGCAACTTTTTGCATGTAAATAAAATTTGTTCTCTGTCTAGATGAGTAAGTACACTTTAATAATTTCATTGCTTATATAACAAAATAGTCTTCTTTTGTTCCTTAACAGTCCTCGATGAAGTCATGTTAAGTTTGAATGCTTCTAGTTTTGTCTCATTGGCATAGAAGTTTTTGAGCCCATCTCAGTATAGATGCTGATGCTACAGTAAAAGATAAAATTTTGGAAGAATAATGCTATTTTATCTTAAAAGTGAAGTAACCTCGTATATATGTCTGCTTTGGAATACAACCAATATTACTGCCAAATCTAGGGACCCATGGAGACAGGCCTGCAGAGAAATATTTGTCAAGCCACATAAGTAAACTCTTGTATGTACTTGCACACTAAAAAGTATGTGTAACATGGGTATTTGATTCACTATGAGATGCTCTCATGTGACATTGGAATACATTTATTAAGAATTCTGTTGAAATTGAAGTGAACTGAAAACCAATCCTCTCTAAAACATATTTGATAGGCTTGTGTTCAATTGATAAATCAGACCTGATTTTGGGTACTTTTAATGCACTGAGGTGCATTTGATAAGCTTTACCCTGTTGAAGTTCAGCAAATGATGCTTTTACTTGGCCAAAAAGCTTGACCTGCTGCCAGCCAAAAGCAAGTTGCATGTTGCATTGAAGTCAATTCTTCCCAAAATTTAAGCATCTCCATGAAGAATTGAAATGTGAGGGTTGCATTTGAGGGAAGACTTGTCCTCTGGAATTTTAACATAATAGCTACAACCATAGTTTTGTTTTGAAGATTGGCTTTATACTTTCTGAAGATAGCTTGGATGCCTTGCATGCAATTTGAGGGCAGAAATGCGACTTGTTAATATGGGAGTTGAATGATGACTGCTGAGAACCAGTGATGTGTCCTCATCTGGAGTAACTGTTATGTGCCACCCAACAATTTCCTGCTATAAATGCGTTGTCATGTGGTCATATGTGAGCTTGAATGTTCAGTCATGGATGAATCTGAGGATGCCAAAAATAAAAGAAAATAAAAAAATCGATGCTATCTTATGGCCATTGCAGGAACTGAAGCGATTTCCAACCCTTCAATCTGACATTGCTGCTGCTGCAAATGAAGCTTTGGAGAGATTCCGTGATGAAAGCCGAAGAACAGTTCAACGCCTGGTTGACATGGAGTCTAGCTATCTTACTGTGGAATTTTTCCGAAAGCTTCACCTAGAACCAGAGAAGAACACAAACACCAACCCAAATCAACCAGGCCCAAATGCGGATCGTTACAATGACAATCATTTCAGGAGGATTGGTATGGGATTCTCTAATTGTTTTCCCCTTCACTCCTTTTTCCTCTTTTATCAGGGAAACTGTGAGGCACTTAGTTTAAAGATCTTCATTTTAGCAATCAGTTTAGTGTTGTGGATTAGAACTGTCTGTATGATTATTCCTTTTTAATTTGCTTATGTTCTTTCTTGCATGTAAAATTTGAAGCTGTATGAATAGTTGTTTTCATATATTACTAGAAGTTCAATTCTGAAATTTTTTCATTTCTCAGAAATTGGGAGGTATGTAATTATCAAATAGTAGGAAAACTTGGGGAACCACAATTGCTGATAAATCATGAATTTATTTCAGGATCCAATGTCAGTGCCTATATTGGTATGGTTTGTGATACACTGAGGAACTCCATTCCGAAAGCTGTGGTTTATTGCCAGGTTCGAGAGGCTAAGAGATGTCTTCTGAATAACTTCTATGCTCAAGTTGGGAGGAGGGAGGTAAAGTTATTAAATTTCTTTCCTTAATGTTTATATATCATATTTTTTTAACCAGGGAAGGCCAAAGACTCAGGACTTGAAGGTTACTCTAGTTTGAATGAGTAGTTGTGGTTAGTTAGCTATACTAGTTGGATAGGGAGCGGGTAATGCAGATGCATGAGAAATTTTGGCAAATTAAAATATTCCATTAGAAGCATTGATGATCTTGAACTCACCTCGTTAGTCACCACATTGATGCGAGAGCGAAAGTGGGAGTCCTCTCTCACTTCAATAATGCCCAAGGCCAAGCAAGTAGGGAATCGAGACAAGCAAGTAGGGAATCGAGATGGGGATTGGTGACCCCAATAAGCTTG
This sequence comes from Populus euphratica, assembly GCF_000495115.2. Classification (NCBI taxonomy): domain Eukaryota; kingdom Viridiplantae; phylum Streptophyta; class Magnoliopsida; order Malpighiales; family Salicaceae; genus Populus; species Populus euphratica. The sequence continues at coordinate 2,159,874 of NW_011499857.1, read as the reverse complement.
ATTTGTGCTTTTCCTGAGACGTCAAAGGATAGGCATTATGTCACAAGAACGTAATCACATACAAGGAACATGCTACAAACAAGGCAAAACAAAAGACACTGCAAGCATTACTAACACTAGCTAGTTGATAAACTATCCATCCCTTTTAATTTAGATGTTGGGACTCTTACCCTCCCCCCTCCCCTTCCCCTTCCCCTTGTTAGCCAAACAACTAGCGAAGTGATAAACAATTCTTCCTTTCTCCTAACTTCCCCCAGTCCATCTTTTTTCCAATCTATCTTCCCTGAAAAAGACTCCAAGGGATACTCCGAGCAGAATACCTAAAAGGAGAGTCAAAGTAATGCAACGAAGTGTTAATTTCATAAAATATTTAGTATGTTGAGAGAATACCCAATCCTCTATTATCCAGGATTGTTGGGAATTCCTTGTGTTGGATAGAGAGAACCGGAACCAAATTCCTCAAAAACCAAAATTTGCTGAAGTGGGGGAGACTTTAGATTGTTTAACCTGTCTTTGGTTGTTGAAAAGGTACGTAGAAAAAAAGAAGCTGTAGAAGTTAGGTAAGACTCGAACTTGATATCTCTATCTCTTTTGTTTTTGCGAAGGTACCACTGAGCTACAAGCTCATCAGTTTAGTTCTTCAATATTGCGTTTGTTAGTTGTTTATCTAGAACCTGCAAACCTTGTCAATCATTGTGGAGAGGCTCTCACTTCAATAATGCCCAAGGCCAAGCAAGGAGGGAGTAGTCACATTGATGCGAGAGCGAAAGTGGGAGTCCTCTCTCACTTCAATAATGCCCAAGGCTAAGCAAGGAGGGAATCGAGACGGGGAGTGGTGACCCCAATAAGCTTGATTTACGCTTTTCCTGAGACGTCAAAGGATAGGCATTATGTCACAAGAACGTAATCACATACAATGAACATGCTACAAACAAGGCAAAACAAAAGACACTGCAAACATTACTAACACTAGCTAGTTGATAAACTATCCAGCCTTTTTAATTTAGATGTTTGGACTCTTAACCTCCCCCCTCCCCTTCCCCTTGTTAGCCAAACAACTAGCGAAGTGATAAACAATTCTTCCTTTCTCCTAACTTCCCCCAGTCCATCTTTCTTCCAATCTATCTTCCCTGAAAAAGACTCCAAGGGATACTCCGAGCAGCATACCTAAAAGGAGAGTCAAAGTAATGCAACAAAGTGTTAATTTCATAAAATATTTAGTATGTTGAGAGAATACCCAATCCTCTATTATCCAGGATTGTTGGGAATTCCTTGTGTTGTATAGATAGAGAGAACCGGAACCAAATTCCTCAAAAAACCAAAATTTGCTGAAGTGGGGGAGACTTTAGATTGTTTAACCTGTCTTTGGTTGTTGAAAAGGTACGTAGAAAAAAAGAAGCTGTAGAAGTTAGGTAAGACTCGAACTTGATATCTCATCTCTTTTGTTTATGCGAAGGTACCACTGAGCTACAAACTCACCAGTTTAGTTCTTAAATATTGCGTTTGTTAGTTGTTTATGTAAAACATGCAAACCTTGTCAATCATTGTGGAGAGGCATATAGAGCTCGGTGGTGTCAGGTCCTTGTTTAATGTTTAGAGGGAGTAATTAATTCTACAAGTGATAACATTGTCTTGGATTCCTCGCAGAAGGAGCGGCTTGGTGCAATGTTGGATGAGGATCCACAACTCATGGAGAGGAGAACCACCATAGCTAAAAGGCTTGAGCTATACAAGTCAGCAAGGGACGAGATTGATTCAGTTGCATGGAAATGATAGGTATTCTGGCACACGCCACGGCTTTCTCTTTTTCCCAGAAACATAGCAGCCTAGATTTTCTACGTCGGCATACTCATTGTACTGCTCTTTTTGTGCTTGACAAGAATGAAACTCTACTCGTGCACATTCCAGACTAGATTAATACGTTGATGATAAAACTGATTCCATATTCTTTTTGTACTTTATAATAATGCGAGGATTGTACACTGTGCAACTGTTCGATAGAGTTTTCTCAATGATTTCGCCTCATATGGTTGGGTTTGCTATTTGTTCTTCAGTATAATATTCGTATTCAGTACGAGATTTGACTCGTCAATCCCCGGGGCGTTTATCCAATTTCCAATTTTGCTCCCGAAGTCCAGAATTAATCAATCTTATTCTCTTTCTACCCAACATTTCTTAATGTTCCTCCATCTAAAATCATGAACTACAATGAACAAGCAAGGGAACAAAGAAACCTGTATTGATATTTTTTTTGACAGGGGGGATCAATGAATTTATAAAGCTCTTCAGCTGTAAAACTCGACAATTGAAAATTGATATGCAACCGGATTTTCTTTTTCTATTTCCTAGAAAGTTAAAAAAATTGATATGCAACCGGATTTTCCTTTTCTATTTCCTAGAAAGTTAAAAAAATATTTTTAAAATTGGAAATATTTTTGAAAAAGTGTTGAAAATATCCTAAATTACCACCAACTGAGAAAATATTTACTAAAATGAGTAAAAAAGATTTTTAAAAAAAAAAACCAATTTTCCATGGGCTCACAGAACTTTAAACTGTAGGAAAAGTGTTTTTGGTTTAGTCAGAAAGTTCAAAATTTTAAAAATATGTTGGTCCAGAGAAAACAACTTTCAATTCTTTATCTAGCAAACACAATTTCTTGTAGTGATTAATATTCCCTAAATACAATTAAAGAAAATTTTGGGCAAATACATTATACACCTCGCTCCCCGGAAACATTTTTATCGCTCAGGGAATCGATTTTAAAAATGGAAAAAAATCAGAAAAACAAGCACCGTCCTAACTTCTTGTGTTAAAACACACACACACTTTCATTTTGGGTTTGATCATAACGAGTTCAGAAATTGTTTTTCTTTATTTCCTTTTGCTTGCAAGGAAGAGCCTCAATTTTGAAACCTCTCAAGAATAGAAAGGGGTGGCAAATACAGGCTCGTAGGCCTAGTCCAACAAAGTCAAACATGTGTATTGGAGAAACCCTAATCATGCATAGCTTGTTCAGTCAACTTTACTTGAGTTGAACCATGAATCATTTGCACAATCCTATCCATAGCAAATTACAGCCAGTGATCCGAGTATCACAACCTTGGCTGTTTCACTAGAATGCAGTCAATATATTGACTGATTAATGGAGTGCCGGGGCTCACAAAACGCAGGAGGAGTTTGGAGCCACAAGGGGGCTGGATGGCATTATGAATGGATTGCCTTTGACTATTTAAAGTCATAGGCTTTTCTTCTTGAATTATGGATTATATAGGTACAGTAACGGTGTAACACTGAACGACTACGTGTTACAATGGGAACAACAACCACCAATGTCCTGTTTTCTTGTGCTGATCTTTGTTCGGAAATTTGAGCATTGTTGCGGCACTGGCAGCGCACATTTGCAAATGTGAGCTGCATTCCAAATGAAAACAAGGCACTTCTCGAGTTCAGGGATAGTCTTATTGATCATTTAAACTGGTTGCTGTCGTGGATAGGAGAAGACCGCTGTCCCTGGGAAGGAGTGGTTTGCAGCAGGACTAGCGGTCATGTTATCAAGCTTGATCTTCGAAATCAGTTTCAGCTAGATGAACTAGGCATTCCCTATTTCGATTTCTATCCTGGAAATTATAGCAGCGTTTTCTTGAAAGGTGATATAAATCCTTCTCTTCTTGATTTGAAGCATTTGGAATATCTCGACCTGAGCATGAACGACTTCTCTTCGAGATCCAAAATTCCAGGATTTATATGGTCCTTGATAAAATTGAAATATCTAAACCTTTCCTCTGCGGGTTTCCTAGCAAAGGTTCCCGTTCTTCATGGAAACCCTTCGAGCCTGCAGTATCTTGATCTTGGCACTTTTTCAGCTTTCTATGCTCCTTCGAATTTCTTGACTTCTGACAACCTCCGATGGACATATACTCTTTCTTCCTTAAAATACGTGGACTTGTCTGGAGCGAACCTTCCAAAAGACAACAATTGGTTGCCTTCCATAAATATGCTCCCTTCTCTACTAGAATTACATTTATCCCGTTGTCAACTCTCAAGTATTCTTCAGTTTCTCAGTGTTAATTTCACATCTCTTGAATTGTTTGATCTTTCTCAGAACGGCTTTGATTCTGTAATCCCTCCTTGGTTGTTTAACTTCAGTAGCATTCAACATCTTGATCTCAGTGAAAATGCTTTTCACGGTTCCATTCCTAGCGATTAGCAGTTGTAAATTCCTTGAAGTGCTTGACCTATATGAGAATAATATTGAGGCTGAAATACAAAATACGCTGACAAATCTTTGTACCCCATCTGGCTGGGCTCATGATAGGTTGAAGATATTGAAACTTGGATCAGATTGGTTCCCTGGCTATTTGCCAGTTCAACTTGGACAATTTAAGCATTTAGAATACCTTAATCTCGAATGAAACTCATTTCTAGATCCGATCCCAGCGTCACTAGGAAGACTATCGTCTTTGATACAGTTAAGTCTCGGTCTTAATCATTTGAATGGTAGTATTCCAAAAAGTTTTGGGCAGCTCTCAAATCTGGAAGTTCTAAATGTCTTTGACAACAAATTGGGTGGCAGGTGTCTGAACTTCACTTCGCAAACTTAAGGCATTTAACAGGGACTGATATTGTCTTCAAATTCTTTTGTTATAGATTTCGCCCAACATGGTTGCCTCCATTTCAGCTTCAAGGTATCGGGATGTCGATCTCAGTTTCCACAATGGCTTCGAAGTTCAAACACAAAAGAATGTTCGAATTTTATAAATGTTTAATGCAAGTATATTGGTTTGAAGAAATTTCCTCCGGTATTTTCTGGCATAATCTATCTCACGATCATATTAGAAAATGTTTACCAAAGCTTAGAAAATCTCTTATTGCTATTGGTAGGAACATATATTTGAATGGCAACAAATTTGAGGGACCATTAGCCTCCTTTTCTCTTGATGTGGTTGTACTATCTTTTCAATAATTCTCTCTGGTCCCCTTCTTGAAGCCATTGGGCCATGTGTGGCACAAATTACATGAAGTACACCTCTATGGTAACCAATTAAATGATAGTATTCCACTTTCTATATGCAAGATGAGGGATTTAGAAACTTGATTTTTTCAGAAGTCAGCTATCTAGGAGACTTCCTCGGTGTTTGTAATAGTTAAGTCGTTTAGAAATGTTGAATATTTCAAATAACAATTTGGGTGGTCGGATTTCCAATTATATAGGTTCTTTACAATGTCTCCGATATTTATATTTAAAGAGAGACAGTTTTTAAAGAAAGCTCCCTGCATCTTTGACGGAGCGACGGAGCCAAGAAACTTGCAAACCCTTGATCTGGCTGAGAATACTTTTACTGGCACTATCCTTCCTAGATAGGTGAAAAGTTTTCTCTGGAAATACTAAGCATTCATTCTAACGAGTTTGATGGCGAGATTCCTCATAGTTTTACCACCTTTCTCAACTTCAGAGTGCTGATCTTGGTGTGAAATAGGATTGTTGGAACTCTTCCTCGTTGTTTCAGCAACTTTTCTGTGATGATTGGAGAGGCAAGGAAATGTGAACACTGGCTCTATGCAGGAAAGTATGACGAGAATGCTTTGGTTTCGTGGAAAGGGAGGGAGCTTGAATATACCAAGACACTTGAATTTCCATTTTCAGTTGACATTTCCAGCAAGAATCTATTTTGAGAGTTTCCAAAGGAGTTGACGAGTCTAGCAGGGCTACAAAATCTGAATCTATCAGGGAACAAGTAGCAGGGAGTAATCCCTTTAAATATTGGGCAATTTGAATAGGATGGAATCTCTTGATTTTTTTTTAGAAACAAGCTATCGGGCGCAATTTCTCCAAGCATTTATGCTTTGAATTATTAGAGTTACGTGAACTTGTCATTTGGTAACCTATGAGGTCATATTCCATTGGAAAACCAACTTCAAACCTTAAATGATAAATCCATCAATATTGGCAACGATGGACTTCGTGGACCTCCAATAAAGAGTTGCCTAAAAGATGAAACATCCTTTGAAGGTCATGAACGAATTGAGGATAAGATTAATGATCAGCCGGAAATGTTATAGGGTTGTGGTTGAAATCCTGGGGGTTTGTAGCAATTTGCACTTCATGAAGTCTTAGAGGTACGCATAGTTTCCGTTAGTCAACACAATATACAACAAAATATACACTATGCAACGGGTAGCAACTATGGTAAAGAAAGGCAAATAGGATCCAAAGAACATTCGGCGGAGGCAACTTTCAAGCATGAAAAGATTAGTTCTCTTTTTCGGCGTCGATATCCCTTTGAACATTCATATTACAAATCCAGAGAGTATAGTCATTTGAACATTCATATTATAAGTCCATTTGAACATTCATATTATAAGTCCAGAGAGTATAATATTACAAGTCCAGAAAGTATAATCACATGTTCATTTGGAAAAGCTATTGTTATTAGTTGTAAGCTATTGTTATTAGTTGTGTTCATGGTTTTTAAAAAACAACCGAAAAAAATATGATACTAACTTCTAAAATATTATCAAACACTTAAACAGTTAAAATTCATGGCACATTCCCAGAAGGCTCTACATCTATTTGATTAATTGTCTCTCAGCGCAGTTGATTGCTGAGATTTTTATACGATTTATGCCATCCGTTGTGATTCTTAATCTTTTAAATTTTTGCATCATTAATAACTCCTGATTTCCTTTTTGATATATTTCTGGTTCTAATTTGAAGCTAAATCAAGTTAAATGATACATAAAAATACCTCCCAACTGCTTTGGCTTCAAACACACGCACGGCATATCTTTTGCCTTCCTGTTCTTGATAAAGCAGAGAATTTCCGGAACAGGTATATTATAAGAAGATTTGTTGGAGAAAAATCATCTCCACAACCCCGTTATGTTAATGTGCCTTTCAATTCTTTATATTTGGTTTGCGGGCTTCCACGGGGTTTTGCTGTGCTAAAACTGAATGATCTTCCGTTCAACTTCAGAGGAGGGGCTGTAATGTTATCAATCATGAGAATTAAGCCTCGTGCTTGATAGAGCTAGCCTCTTCCTATGGGCGATGTATATCTCGGTATAATTATTGCCAATAGATACATTGCATCTGTCTAGAAAGCAGGGATGCTTGTCACCTATCTTGGGTTATGTGAAATGAAATAATAATAATAATAATAATCATGATTGGGTGGTGAATCCATTGTCGTATACAACTGCACTTATTAGCATAGAACTAGGAAAGCAAGCTGTCATACCTAGCCAGGGGTGGCACGAAACACCAGTATATTATAGATGTTCAGCATTACCAGGAAGCTTATATCTTATCTGCTGTGATACATGAAAACACACGAACTTATTTTACACACACACACTTGAATCAGCACTCAGAAATGCTTTTACTGCATATCGTACAGGGGCTCGTCAGTTAAAAGAATCTTCCCATCCAACCACCAGCATTCTCACGCAACAGGAAAAATAAACAGGGAAAGTTGAGAGAAGAGAGGAAAGCACATAAAGCAAAACCAGTTAAACAACCGATCACGTCCTGCATCAGATTTCTAATACAAGTCGTTAGATGTAAGTAATATATGATTGCAACAACAAAAAGCACAACACAAAATCAAGACAAGTTGAGGTTTTCATACTTACAAGTATGCACACAAAGCATGGGGGAAGCATGCAGTAATACACAAAGATGTGATCTAGCTGAAGAACCTCAAATGCCATAGGTCATCAAACAAAGTTTTCTGGAGTGGCTGCTGGTGCAAAATTTGTGTCAACCGACATATGGACAGCTCAATGTTAAATCATGGTTCTGAGTCTTGCTTGCTTGCTAAGCACAACTCATGCAATTCGTTTAGGATCCATTCCTCCCCAGCGTGCCCTCCCAATACCAGGACCCTCGTCCCTCCAACCACACAGGTGCTGTGGCCCCACGCAAGCTTAGGTGGTTGACCAGGAACGTTGAGAATCCTCCATGATGGTTTCTCCTCAGCAGGATCTAACAGGAAAAGCTGGGAAGGAGAGTGCAACCCAGCAATAGAACCACCAAAGATTATAATCCTTCCACAGGGCATGCTAACAGCCACATGATCAAGTCTGGGAGGGGGGACAACAGAACTCTGGCTCCCTATACCGGTTAATGCACTACACTCCAATTGCCTCCATTGTGGTTCTTCATCCTCCAAGTCAATGGTGTAGGCCTCGCCTGATCTCAGTCGTACGTGTCCACTGTTGGCAAGTCCACCAAACATAAGAATTTTTGTCCGACCATAAACTGAGAGTGAATGCCCTAATCGAGATGGAGGAGCCCAAGAAGTTGGGATCTCCCTCCATATAGGCTTGTCTATAGTGAGATCCAACAAGTAGGTGTCACTGAGAAGTACCCCAGCATCTGTACATCCACCTGATATAACCAGCTTAGAACCTTCTATGGTGCAAGAGCTATGCCACGATCTAGGAAGAGGGGGAGTTCCACCAGAAACTTCCTTCCATGTCGGCTGTTTGGCATCCAAGTCCAGAACAAAGACATCATTGAGCAACCCTTGCCTTCCACATCCTCCAAACACCACCAACCAGGAACCATTTAGGCAAGAAAGAGTGTGACCCCAGCGCCCTGGTGGGGATGATTTCACACTTATCCGCTGCCACTCAGGATTTGCAGCATCAAGATTGAGAACAAAAGTGTCATCCATCGGCTGCATGTTTACTCCTTCCCCTCCAAACAATACAAGTCTATTCCCTACTGCACATGCACTGAAATTGCAACGTGAAGGCTCAACCGCTCCTCCAACTGTCACTTTCCTCCAGCAGACAGCCTCAAGGGTAGTCAGTTCCCTTGCCAGACGTCCCCAACCCAACTTTTTAGTCATCAGCTCCAATGCACCTGTGACTTCTCTTCCCCATGCATTTTGACAAACCATCTTCCTTACCTGCTCATTTTTTGTTAATTGCCGGATTCTTCGGCAGACAGATCCAATGGATGCAACATCCCTTGGTGTCAAGCGTGATAGAATGTTATGAGCCAATACTTCATCAGGCAACTGAAGTATCCCACATATTTCTTGATGCTGAGTAAATGGTGATTGTCCATGCCGTGGAGAATAATTAGCTGAGTGATCAGACCGTTGATTGCAAGTCTCTTTGTAGACTGGATATGATACATGGTTCAGATCTATTTTGGCTTCAGAAAATACCTGAATACCTATTACCTGTGTGATAATTCCATCATCATCGTGTATAGGTACAAGTCTGAGCCTGTTCACCAGTGGAGTACCATCCTTCCTAAAGTTTAGAAGTTCACCTTGGAATTCCATCCCTTGCTCAAGACATCTTCTGATTTCAGAAACAACAACAGGGTCTACTAAAGGATGCCTTCTTTGAGCACGGGGATCCCTGTATTGTAAGAACCGACTGAAGAAAAAAATTCCAGGATGGTTAGTATAGATCCCTTGCAACATACAAAAATCACGGTATGAATAATCAAGTAAGCAAAAATATTGACAGAGAACCGACGACACATCCCCAAAAAAAAAAGAAAAATATTCGAAGCATGAAACAACCCAGCAACCTATGAGAAAAGAGAATTTAAGATGATCCCATCTCTTAATGCGAAATATATATATATATATATATATATATCAAGAATTCAAAATCAAATAATCTAATTCCGCATTTTCTTACCAACCAAACAAGAATACACACATTTAAATAAAACGAGCAAGTGAAATTTAAATTCTTCTTTTTTATTTATACATCAAGTGAAAAAACAGAAGAAAAGAAGAAGAATTAAAAAAAGATGAATAAATAAAAGGATACCAGTTACGACCGAGGACCTCGTGAGCATGGTAGCCAGTGAAGATCTCGAATACCTTGTTGACATAAATGATAGGAAAATCAAGCTCTAAGGCATCCGAAACCACAACAGATACGGGTGTCGTTGGGTGGAAAAACAACCCTCCTCTTGTATCCTTCATTAATGAAACATCGCTTTCCATTTCATCTTCTTTAAGGGATTTAGTGCATTTCAGCCTCTTGCCTGAGCTTTGAAACTCCTCCTCCTCCTCCTCCTCCTCTTCTTCTTGTGGTTTTGACATCGCCTCTCTCTTTCTATGCGCGTAAAAAAAAAAAAAAGGAGAGATATGTGATGTGCAGGATTGGATGCGGTAGCTGAATGTCTTGTGTGGTGGCACTCTCTGCTTTAGTTTTGCCCAGCCCAGACATTCGCGTTGTTACTACTTCTCCAAACACAGTGCCCCTCTTGTTTCCCTTATTTCCCAAAATGCCATTTTTATTACTAGGAAAACAAAATCATTTAATCTTACAAGAGAATTTATTCTGAAGATTTTCTTTTTCTAAAATTATTATCAAACGTGTTATTCGTTCTTTTTTATTTTGATGAATGGGTTAGCTGTATCACATGCAGAGTGGACAAGTTTTTCCTCCACCTCCGACGTGTAAAGTTGATGATCCTAATCATTGTTTACGACAACATTATTTTTTTAAATGATAAACACGAAAAAAAAAAACTATTTTTAATATTTATGTAATTTTAAACATTAATATACAAGTGGTGTCAATTACCAATAATTAAGGGAATTTGTTAGCAAAACCTTTTATCAAATTTTCTCCAAATCTTTTCTTATAAATGAGGGGAATTCCCAATCAATTAATTAAATAAAAAGTGTGGAGTGGGTTTGACTGTTAATTTGATGAGATGTTATTGAGTATTTTTTATTTAAATAAAATAAAAATAATAATTGGACGTGACAATTTATATCATTGAAAACAATTAAATTAGTAAAAAATATAATTTGGGATGCCCGGGAGTAAAATGCCAACCACAGGGATGGCAATTTGGTAGTAAAGGGAACAAGTGAGGGCACCGAGGGGGTTTAAGCAAGAAAAAAGGTCCACGTTGGTTCAGGGATGGAAAAGCGTGCTGTGTAAATATCTTAGGAACGAAAAATATCTAAAAACCTAGGTGACGTGCCACCACTGAGCCTCCACGTGACCGACCTTTAAAGAAGATATTTTTATATGGCGTCAAGATGTGGCGGGAATGGGATCACCTCTACCTCGCATCATCTCCGCCCAAACTCCCATGCTCTCTTTTTTACCCTGGAAGCCACTTCTCCCCCTCCCTTCCTAGTCCCCACACCAAGTAAATATTTTACAGATTTACCTCGATGACATGCTTTTAGCTGGGGTTAATTAAGTAAATATGATGATAACATCTTAGGACCGCAGAGTAAAAGAACCTTAAAAGCACAAATAGCGAGGTACATGCGGCACTTCACCTAAAAGCACATGTTATTAGACGAGGCACCTGTTTCAAATTACACTCTGTCACAGAGTTAAAAATATAAAAACACTTGATATCTTGGCCTTGCAGTGGTATGAATTTGTTTCTTTTTTCTATACCTGAATTTGAATTTTTTTTAGATTAATGTGGTTGTTCGAACCAGCTTGCGTGCACCACGACTAATTTCATGGGCTCTAAAGTTAACGACCATGTAAGCCTCCAGTGGCTATCATATAAGTACCTAAAAACTCGAATCTGAGACCACAGAAGGAGCAAACTCCTTGATCCCAAATCCTTACTACTTGACCACCACCTAAATAATTACCTAAATTTGAATTTTATTATGTATACTTATTGTCTTCACAATATTTTACATATTTATTAAATTTACAAAATATCCTGTAAATTATAAAATTAGTTGTGATAGTTGTAAATTAATCTAGATATTCATATAAATAAAAAAAAACAAAAAAAAACAATAGATTAGTCTGAACAAAATCATGATAAGAATGCTAACGTCTCGTGTTTTTTTTTCATTTCTTTTTCTCCAACAATATGCATCGATTATGACCTCTGTGAACCTGAACTTTGGTTTGTTATTTTCAAGTGGTTAAAAAATTATGTTTCAAGTGAGTGTATAAATATTTTTTTAAAGTAACCCCAATCATCACATGATAATCTGCTATTATTTATTAATTTAAATATGCTTAAGAACCATCCAAGGCACACTGGATAGAATATTGCATGATTAGAAATCCGATTACTATAGATGTTTATTAATTACGCACTCAAATCGTTGGCTCCATATATCAGCACGTGTAAATCAATTAAAAACAAACATGCGCGTTCAAAACGCGGCAGGAGTTGAAGCACGGGTTCCAGTGCGGCTGGACAGCAACACGGGTGCAGGTGCACGTAACCGAACGTCACCAACACTGGTGCGTCCCTGTTACTCGACATGCAATGACTATAGGCCGACCAACAAATATATACTATTTTTTATTTTTTATTTTAAAAAATATATTAATTTTTTTTTCTAAATTAACACATTAAAATATTTAAAAATATATTGATTCGAAAAAATTAATTTTTTCAAAAATACTTTTAAAATAAGACAAACGCACAATCCTGAGAGTACGAACTCGGATTAAAAACGCATGCGAACCACTTCCTTCCGTCCTGCCATGGGACCACCGCCACCGCCACACTAGCTTCTTCTCTCTTTCTCTCGTCATCGTTGAGACGAACAACAGAAGAGCATGAGCATTCACCGAGATAGTTTTCTTTTACTTTTTAACCATTTTAAGGGTATATCTTTTGTACATTTATGCATTTAAGAGATTCCGAGGATAGTTTTCAAGATTTTAATAGAAAAGGTTAAAATCACTTTAATCTTTCAGAACTACCATTAACACACCTTCAAAGAGAGCTCTACAATGCAAAGTTGCCGCCAATCAATAAATTTAATGATTTCACCAGCTGTGGATCTGCGCTCCGCTATAATATTTTTTTATTCTTTTTTGCGTAAAACATACGTCAAGGTAATATAGACATGTTTTAAAGCATTAAAAATAAATTACTTGTGATTGATAAATAAAATAATTTTATTTCAATTAAATAATAAAAAATAAACAATAATAACAAATGAACTAAATAAAAATAATAATCATGAAAACCTAAAAAAAATTCAAAAACAGACAAACCATGCATCTTAATTCCAAGCTTATTTAATACAAAATAATAATATTATATAAAATTTTTTTAAAAATAACTTGATTCAACTCAAGTTAACATGACAATGCCAATGCTGTAATCTATGGTAGAATTATACAAATTAACTCGTTAAACTCATGACGAAGGTCAAAATAACTCGAAAAAAATAATAAAACTACAAAACTTATTTTTCTTTAAAAAAATTCTACAGTAGATAATGAAAGCCGGAAAGAAAAATATGTAAAAAAAACTATAATTAAAAATAATATCAACTAATGTTAACTTTTCAAATTGTGATATGGGTCATTGGACATGGAGCATTTTATATGAAAAAATACCACAAAACTCAATTTTCAATTAATCAAATTTAAAAAACTAAAATTAAAAAAGAGAGTTTTACTTATACAAAATGATCTAGAACAAAAGCAAAAGCGATTAAAAAACTAAGGATTAGAGCCTATTTGGAAGTGTGGTTGCTGTTACTTTTCAAGTAGTTTTTTGTGTCAAAATGCATGCCAACGATGTTTTTTTTATTTTTCAAAAATTATTTTTGATATCAGCACATCAAAATGATTTGAAAACACTAAAAACATATTAATTTAAAGTTAATAAAAAAATAAAAAAATTCAAATTTTTTCAAAAGCGCTTTTGAAACACAAAAACAAACAGGCCAAACTGAACTAAAAAATAAAATTTTTCCCTTCGATTTAAAATTTTTAGGTTGTCCTCTCATTTATTTTTTGTTTTGAATTTGGTTTTTATTATTTTAATTGGTATATCTTTTTTATCCTTTTGTATGATTGATTTTTTTTTTTAATTTTATCATCAAATATTTGATTTGTTGGAAACTAGGCTTCATGGTTTTTCTAAATGAGGTATTTCTGGTTTAGGAATTCGGGTCACGGATTAATAAATTAACATGGGTTGATATTTTTTTTCTACTTATTTCATCACTTGACATTGTTTATTTTGAAAAATGAATTTCATGATTTTCTTCAATTTCTTTTCAATCAGATTATCCTAATCTCATAATTTGGATAAAAAATTTGGTTAGTTATCTTCAATATTTTTTTCTCAGTCGCTTTTTGCATTTATCTTTTTTTTAGCTTTCTCTTCAAAATTAAGTTATTTTTTTTTAATTTATTTTTTATCAAGTTATTACATTATCATAAATTGGCTCTCAAGGTTCAGCAACCTTATACGGGCTTGAAATTGTTTTTATTTTTATAGGTATCTTGTTGCTAACTCTTTTTTTATTTAATTAATTTTATATTTAAATTGTTAGAAATTAATTATTTTTTTTTAAAAAAATATATTCATAAGGTTGAGATGATTTCATAACTCAAGTTACAAGTTTTTAAAAAAAATGTATTCGTGAGGTTGACATGATTTCATAACTCAAGTTACAAGTTTTTTAATACTAGATTGGCCGACTCGATTTATTTTGTTTTGTTTTTTTATTTTTTAATTTAGTTCTAAATGTGCAAAACTTCCTTCATCATTTTGTTTGGAAACAATTTCTTCATAAAACCAATCTAATTTCCAATTAGTTACTATGTCAAATTTGGTAAATTCACTACTCACACTTAATTTTTTTTGGGATTATCAATAAACATAATTTAACATCTTTATGTATATATATTATTTTTTCTGGGATTATCAATAATCTAATTTTTTTTGGGATTATCAATAAATATTGAAAATATTGAAAGAGATGGTTGCTCTCTCTCTCTATATATATTCTTTTTAAATCTTTATAACTTCATCTTTGTAAATTTAATTATGCTATATATTATATACTTATTAAAAGTTTATATAGTTCTCACATCAAAAATTTTGTTTGATCTGATTTACATTCGCTATGAGAGCAAACTTATTTGTTTTTCATTTTGTTATTTCAAGTAACTGATTTTTATTTGGCGCAGGTATATATATGCTTTGAATAAATTCTATAATTACAAATAAGGGCCTCTTTTATTGCTCTCACGTCTCATCCAGCCCCCACCCCCCCTACTCCACTCGAATTCAACGTGAGTGACTTCAACGTCTTTTTGAATTGAAAAAACCAAATATCCCTCAAATTTATCCAAAATCCTCTCCCTATTTCCCGATCTGAACCCCAAATACTCTCCAACTTCCCGTAATTTCTCTTTTTCCTTCAAAATTCTAGGGTTTCCGTTAACAGTTCTAGCTTCCTCAAAATCCACTCCAATCTTACGACCTCGCCACTGGACATGCTTAATTTAAGCTTCTTAGCTTTAGAATTTAGAAGTAGAGAGCGTGATTAGTTGTGTGTTAGTGAGTAGCTCAGTTTCCGTTTGGCATTGTAATGGCTGCTTTGCAGCGAGTGGCGTCGAGCTTCAGCACGAGCGCGAGCAGTTACGGATCATGCAAAGGTGCAGGTGCAGATTTAATGTTTTCTGATCAGTTCCCGGCTGGTTTACGGGTTCTGGTAGTGGACGATGACGTCACTTGCTTGAGATTGCTAGAGAAAATGCTTTGCCGCTGCCTCTATAATGGTTAGTTTACCCTGTTCTCTTTTTTGATTGCTCAATTCGAGCAGAGATGGGCGTGGAAGGGGTTCTCTGGGGCTAATTTTTATGCATGTTCATGTATGGTGAGAGCATGAGTTAAATCTGGATGGAAGCTGGTTAGTTATTGATAGAGATAAAATGGCAGGGCATCTCCTGGTCAAATGATTCAGTCGTACTTGTAAATAAAAAAACAAATTGAAAACAGAGGTAACTCAAAATCACCTTCATAAAACCAGTAAAAAATGACACCCATATCAATCCATGTTGTTTATTGATCCGTCAATCGCAATGGGATTTTTTTTTCCTGATGTCTGCTCAAAATGCAGTTGTAGTTTTTCTTTTCCAATTTAAGCCCAGTTCTTTAAAATTTCAAAAACACTGGTATAAACGCTCAAAACCCAAGTTTGATCCCGCTGCACAGTCTCTGCAATCCCAAACTGATCTGGGCATGTTATTGAACTCATTTAACATAAACCTCCTCGCGCACGCTGGAAACAAGACCCAGCATTAACGTCACATCCCCAGTCAGAAGTAACAGAAAAGGAGATTAGAACTCATCAGCAATTGCTTGATCTTAGCCAACGAATCCAGGAAATAAAGATCACCGATTGAGTTGTTGGAGGCGTATTGGAACCATAATCATGGACTTTGACCTCCACACAAACCATCCTATCCATCTTCTTCTTTGCATAACTGCAAACTTGGGTCCATGAGATTGTATTCTGGTGCAACCTTTTTTTTACAATCCCCATTACTCAATGCCATAACTCTCTTGAAGTTATTAATAAATCTCAATGAATGCTCCTCAGAGAAACTTGTTTATCCAAGTATCATGGCACCAAAAGTCGACCTGTGATAGCAGAAGAGCATGAGATCTAACTGCTGCTCCACGAGTAGTGATGCTTTATGGCACAAAAGTTAGCTCTTAGTATCATGTTTAACAACCACTTCCATATGTATTTTCAAGTAAATTCAAGAATAAGAGCTGGAAAACACTTCAATTTAAAAGGTTTCTTAGAAGCACTTGTAGAATTAAGAATTAAGATTTATAAATGAAATGCAAATCTGACAACTAGATTCTGTTTTTCAGATGTGACTTTTACAACCAATAGGGAGAATGGGTTCTTACAGAGAGGGAGGTACCGGGTGGGGGGGGGGTGAGAGATGAGTCTGCTTTTCTCAGGATATGAAGTAATTAACAGAAAAGGCAGTTTCCGTTGTTCTATTTCCTGTTTACTTGCTATTTGTGCTATTATGGAGAGAGTATTACTAGGCTGTTTAAATGACTGCAACTAGAATTACTGTTCATGTAAAAGATACAAGTTTGCTTCAATCTCCTAGATGATTTAGAAAAAATTATCCTGCTGTACCTATCTAAAATATTTTATTTTTGTTCATTTGGTTGCAGTTACCACTTGCTCCCAGGCCACAGCTGCTTTGAAACTTCTGAGAGAAAGGAAAGGCTGTTTTGATGTGGTACTAAGTGATGTTCACATGCCTGACATGGATGGATTTAAACTTCTTGAACTTGTTGGGTTGGAAATGGACCTTCCAGTTATCAGTGAGTGTTTTTTTTCTCCTGGCAGTAAGGATTTCTAAGTTGTGTATCTAACTGTTGACATAATAATCTTTGCTGCAGTGATGTCTGCTGATGGGAGAACAAGTGCTGTAATGAGAGGAATCAAACATGGAGCATGTGATTATCTGATTAAACCTATCCGTGAAGAAGAGCTCAAGAATATATGGCAACATGTTATTAGGAAAAAGTGGAATGAAAACAAAGAACAAGAACACTCTGGAAGCTTTGAGGATAATGACTGGTATAAACGAGGGAATGATGATACTGAAAATGCATCTTCTGTTAATGAAGGAGCAGAAGGGGTTTTGAAAGGCCAAAAAAAGAGGAACATTGCTAAAGAAGAAGATGATAATGAACTGGAAATTGATGATCCCTCTGCATCAAAGAAACCACGTGTTGTGTGGTCAGTGGAGCTCCATCAACAATTTGTCAGTGCTGTGAACCAGCTTGGAATTGATAGTACGATCTTTTAACGATCCTCTCTTTTTAATTGTTTGTGTTTTTATATTCAAGGAAAAAAATTATATGGTATACAATCAATATATATATATGCTGGTCAAAGAAAGATACAGTAGCAAGACTAACTAGGACACAAACAAGGGAAGACAGCCTCACTTAAATCCCCTAATAACAAGCTAAGACACCTACCCAGAGGGGAATCAACAATTGAAAGACCCAACGGTAACAAAAAAGCATAGTTCACTAACCAATCAGCTATAAAATTGGCCTCAAGATACACACAATGGACTCTAGCAACACAATCTTGAGCTAGAAGGCCACAAATTTCTTGAATTATCCACAATGGCCATTAGATATATATTATGCTTTGGGATGATGCTTGTAAATGCTTTAATGTCATTTCAGAAGCTAAGTTTGAGTGGTCACTGTATCTTTTGCTCAATGCAACTTTTTGGCTATCATTTCAGAGGCTGTGCCTAAGAGAATTCTCGAGTTGATGAACGTGCCTGGTTTAACTAGAGAAAATGTTGCTAGTCATTTGCAGGTTTGGTTTTTTCCTACATCTCAAACTTCCATCATTCCCTGTGCATTTTCTTTTTTAATTTTCGGGTCAAGGCTGCCCCCTCTGGATTCTCATGCAAGCATATGCTGTTATTATACTTGGTGCTCTACACTCTAAAGGATGTCTAGTTGTATTTGTCTTCTTCCATCGCTACTACATTCTATGTTATTATACTCATCATATGACAGGACTACCGAAGGGGTATTTGATACCATGAGTTTCATTTGCTCTGGGAGGAATAGTGCAGCCTAAATGATTCACTTAGATCTCTCGTGCCATGAGCAATAAGGGGATAAAATGGCATTTCCTCTTCTTATAGTCCTTTTGTTTATATTTTTCCATGTTAAGAAAGCACTATAAATGTAGTTTTCTTTTTTTTTTGAGAAAATATAATACGGTAATAGAGACTACAACCTGACTTGAGATTTGAAAGTATTGTCGATCATACCCGAGAAAAGTAATAGAACTCAGAGCATTGTTTTTTACTGTTTGCTTCATTTTTTCATGTCATACTATATTTTCAGGGAGGATGGATCATGGTTTGAGTCACCAAATATGTTAGTAATTGCCCTCAATATTTAGTGAAGTTCATAATTCCCAATATGGTTTTGGTTATTTCTCTTCTTATGTATTTGGAATTTATTTTTGAGATTTTCTGCATTATGGTTTGATTCTCAACCCCCTGCCTGCATTTTGCACTAGGATAATCTAATAACAATTGAAACTATTAATTTTTAATTGTTAAATCGGAGACCATGTCTTCTTATAGAACAGTATGGAGTTATATTTCAATAACTCCGATGTATTGTAGTCCTACATTGTGTTAATACTCTTCAGTTTAACTTGTGACATCAATTTTCAGAAGTTTAGACTCTATTTGAAGAGATTAAGTGGTGTTGCTCAACAAGGTGGGATTTCTAATACATTCTGTGGACCGTTGGACTCAAATGTAAAAGTTAACCCACTTGGAAGATTTGACATCCAAGCTTTGGCTGCCTCTAGCCAGATTCCTCCACAAACATTAGCAGCACTGCATGCTGAGCTTTTTGGTCGTCCTACAGGCAGCCTGGTTGCAACTGTGGACCAACCAGCTCTTTTACAAGCATCCATGCAGGGTCTGAAATGTATTCCTGCTGAACATGCTGTGGCATTTGGTCAACCATTAGTAAAATGTCAATCCAACATTTCCAAGCATTTTCCGCGAAATGTGATGTCTGTTGAGGATATTGCTTCAGGATTTGGAGCCTGGTCCTCTAATAGTGTTGGAACAGTAGGATCCAGTAGCAATCTCGGAGGGATGAACAGTCAGAATAGCAACATGTTGATGGACATACTGCAGCAGCAACCACCGCAGCAGTCATCATTATCAGAGCCCAGCCGTTCAATTAATGTGCAGCCATCTTGCCTTGTGGTCCCTTCCCAGCCACCAGCCACTTTTCAAGTAGGAAATAGTCCTGCTTCAGTCGATCAGAATTGCAGCTATAACAGGAGCGCCATGATTGATTACAATCTTCTGTCAGCTCAATCAAATAATTCCTCATTGAATGTTGGACAAATATTGAATGCGGATCTCAAAACCACAGGTGTGAGTGGGTATTCAGGCTCAGTTTCCATATCTCCTCTATCACCATGCTCTGTAGATCCTGACAATACATCTCAGCAAGGTCAAAGCTCAACCATGGCAATTCGAGCTGTAAGACAATTACCAGGACTTGGTCCTAATATCTCCAACTTCCAGGGTTCTTATAGTGCGAAGTCAAGTGAAGTGCTTGATCAAAGACCTCTTAGGAATCTTGGATTTGTTGCTAAATGTACTAGCATCCCAAGCCGGTTGGCTGTGGATGAATTTGAATCAACGATGAGCAGCTTAGACCATGAAAAATCCTATATGGAGATCAGTGGTAATAAAGTGAAGCAGGAACCAAACATTGAATTTACGGATAATGCCAGAGTGGGCATCCCAATATCACAACAAGTGCCCCCAGCACCAAGTGACCTTACGAGTGTTTTTACAGAATAGGTAACTTGGCTACTTGGTGTCGCTGATTACAGTCTTACTTGGACTGGGGATTTTACTTCGTTGATATAGTCTAATCTAAATGTACACCTTGGCTAGTTTCATAGTTCCTGCATGTGTTGAGGACCATGATGCGGTCTCTTCTGCTGAGCTAGCCATCTCATTTGACCAAATGTTTTGCCTGCAGAACTAAATTTTATTTTGTTTCGCAGACTTTTTTGGATGTTACTCTTCTCTTTCCATCATTTAACAGGCCTCACTAAATTATTCGAGATAGTAACAGAAAGTTGGGAACACTCATGTTTTGGATTATTACCTCTGTGATCTGGTCACTCGAATTTTTTTTTTTAGGACCATGCACCTTCTTCTTCTTAGATTTCATTTTTTGTTAGCCTAGTATATCTCATGCAGTAACAAACTTGATGCGACAGTGCTAGTTAATTTTATTTCCATGAGAGCCACTTTATCTGCGTGCAGACACTTTTCTAGCATAACTTTATTTTATTGTTTTGCCTTTTCTGTTACTGGGTCTATTTTGCTTTTACCGCTTCCTAAGAGAATGGCATCATTGGGATTTACAGAGAACTCCATGAATGATCTCTTATAGGTTGGTTATCTTGTCTAATCCCAATTCCAATTCATTGCAGGTTTGTATTTGATGTTCCCACTGGCAGGATGGATTTGTTTCACATCATCAAATGTTCAGAGAGGGATTCAAATCTTAATTTCCATGGGTAGTGCAGATTTATTTCTATCACCCGATTCAAGCTGAAGTCACTTTATTTCCACGGGTAGCGCATTGTGGAGCCGCCTCATTATCTATGGCTTGGCAAATTTCTCATTTTGTGAAATTCCATTGGCTTGCTGGGGGTGAAGCTGTAGATGCACGAAGTGATAGCATTGTCTTTAAACTAGGCTGTCTGTAGGAAAAATAAGATTGTACCAGACACCCAACAGCTTGAAATGTTGCCCATCGTCTTG
This sequence comes from Populus euphratica, assembly GCF_000495115.2. Lineage (NCBI taxonomy): Eukaryota > Viridiplantae > Streptophyta > Magnoliopsida > Malpighiales > Salicaceae > Populus > Populus euphratica. Next base: position 2,138,741 of record NW_011499857.1, on the reverse strand, counting down.
CCATCATAATTATGTAGTTATGTGGTTTAATGATGATAAATATAAAATATGATCATTTTTTAATCATGCCACTGGTCCAGTTTTCGTGCGTTGTACAATGGTCAGTAATAACCTTCCACCACCTGCTGAGAAGTTTCAGAGAGATTAGTTTTAACTAATTTGATTACAAGTGGTCTCGCTTCCAAGTCTGACGACGTTACATTGTGATTTTGTCCCTATTTTATTGTTTCTCATGGTCACCTGGAATTCTCCTTCAACGCTCCTTTCTTTTTCTCTCAGTGACTTTCAAGAGGCGAGGTTATTTGTTTTTTGCTATATAACTAAATAGAATACAAACATATTTATTTTGTCTTGGATATCCTTTTATTTTTGTTCTTTTGTTTTGTTTTGGAACAGTAACCAAACACTATCATTAAACTAATCACTCCTTGTTAATTTACCAGTTTATATATTTTTTTATTATTTTATTTTATATATATATATTTTTTTATTTCTCAACTAGGAAAATTATAGCACTTGAAAATATGGGCATTTGTTTCTCTTGCCTTGAAAGTTAAGTTTAAATCTTATCCGTCCGGCAATCAAAAGATTGGATTAATTAGGCAGCCTAACCAGCTGATATGACAGGCATTTATAGGAACCATAACTTTTGCTACCTGCGTGCTCCATTACCATGGCAGCTTTTAAAGGATGTTTGTGATTAAGTTTTAATATATTTTTTAATTATTTTATTTAATATTTAAAACAATTTTTTTAAAATATAAAAATATTTATTTTAATATATTTACAAACAAAAAATAATTTTAAAAGCCACCCTCATCCATCAAAAGACTCTTTCTATTCAAACCCACAGCGACACCGTTTGACTTCAATTATTAATCCCTGTGGGGAAAAAAAACACAAACTTTAACAAGGTAGGAGCCTAGGGAGGGGGTGCTGTTAAAAGAGTATTTAATTAAGCAATGCCTAGGACGCGTTTGACGAGAAAATAATATTTTTCACCTATAAATTAACCTGTATCATCTCTGATTATATATATATTCTCACTTTCAACGATTCCTTGTTTGATTATTTTCTCAGTGATATGATATGACATATGATATCTGGTGCTCTATAAAGTTTACTTCTAAAATTATTTGCAAGATTTTTCAACTATAGATATTTACTAAATATATGTGATAAGAGTCAAACTTTAAAAGCAATATTAAATAATTTATTATCGTATTCGTAGTTTAATGTGCAACTATATTTACCATGCATAAGAGATCCAAACATATTATATTTGTATTTTGAGAGTTTTTATTTTCATTAAATAATTTAATCTAACTTGAATTTAAAATGACATGTCAAGATAATGTTTTAATTTCTTAACTGAAACAAATAAATAATGAAACTCCTTTTTTTTCTTCTATTTTTGCAAGAAAGACATGGAATTTTCTTATAACATGAGACATAAAAAATAGTCTCCCCTATCCAAAGCCAACGGTTAAATGTCATGGATATTTATACTAGAGACAACAGGACCAATGGAAAGGTTTAAACTTTAAAGTATAAGGATTAAGAAGTATTATTTATTAGTAATTACTTCAGAAAAAAAAACTAAAAAATTCAGAGACTTCCGAAATTCCCAGGTCGTTAACCCTTTGACAAAAGGGCAGCAGAGTAAATATGCAACACGTCCCATGCCACCTCTCTTGTCATTTAGGGGCTTATCTTGCTCTTTGTCAACGGAACAATTTTAGGCCTGTTTGTATTTACATTTTAAAAGTAATTTTTTAAAAAATTATTTTTTTAATTTAAAATTAATATTTTTTAAATATATTTTTAAATAAAAAATATTTTAAAAAACAATTACACCCACTGTTGTCTTTCACGTGCTCCTCGCTCTCTTCTCTACATGTGGCAAATACTAAAGCTTTGAAGTTTGAACCCATCACCCGCTGACTACATCCATACCGTTCTCTACTGGTCTCAATTTGAAGCCGAAGCAGACGCCAGACAGGCTGTCCCTCATGGACAAAACCCAACAGGAAATTGCACTGATCCAGCTGAGGAAATCAGTTCAAAAGCTTGGTTCTTCCACTGATGTGCATACCTTTCACATAACGCACCAAGTCTAATTCACGTGTATAGTCGTGGAATGTCATTGCATGCGTGGTGCTAGATAATTTATTTTGTTCTAGTTGAAGTTCAATTCTTTACCGTTCTTGATTTTCCGGGTTTGCATTTGCAGAAGTATGGGGACCCAACACTGATGAGGTTCTTGATTTCAAGATCAATGGACCCAGCAAAGGCAGCAAAGTTGTTTGTAGAGTGGCAGAGATGGAGGGCTTCATTTGTGCCAAACGGGTCTATCCCAGATTCCGAAGTTGAAGATGAACTGGGACCAAGAAAGGTCTTTTTGCATGGCTTGTCAAGGGATGGATATCCAGTATTACTCGTCGAAGCAAACAAGCACTTTACCTCCAAGGATCGGCTCCAATTTAAGAGTAATTACCCTGATTCTTATAATTGTACTGTTTTAATCACAGTTGGTTAATGATTACCAAGAAGACTTTTGAACTGTATCATTTGTTTGTTGTCCAAGAATCATGGGCCTTTAAAATAGCTCGTCTTCTTGGTGCATGTTTTTTCTCAATATTGGATGATTCCATCTGGTAGTTTACTTGCTATATGCTGTAGGTATACTGCCAAAAGGAAGTTATACTTATGTTATATGAAAGCAATTGGGATAGTTAAAGAGTGCCTTTTCTAAAACATAATGTTCTTATTTTAGTCGTAGTTATTTGAAATGCTCTAGAAAATGGGACCCTTCATTATAAAAATGAGGAGCTCGGGCGATTAACTAAAAAAGCTCCAATCTGATAAATAGAAAACACCATAGAGGAAATAAATAAAGTGTGGTGAAATTATTTAAGGGCATGGCGGACCTAATAGTATTCTAGTTGCCCTGAAAGGCAATATTTATTTTCAACAACCAAATTGTTTATTTTTTAAATGATAGAATTATGGCAGTCAAGCTCTATGAATCAGTTGACTTGTTGGGATTTTGTTTTTATAGTAAGTGGGAGCAGGTAGTCTCATTACGTGGTTTCATTGGTGAGTAGTACTGTTTCTCAAAGATATTTCTTTTAAGTTTCTGTCTCCACAGGCCTTCCATCAGTCACCTGTTCTTCTTCAAGAGATTTATTCTGATCTGAGAATCTCCTTCAGTAAGGAACCTTCATTCTCATATTTTCATGAACTGGCAGTTTGACCTGATAATGTTTCTTCTATTCTCAGAACAATCTATTCTGTGTCCACTGCTATTTTTCTTAGCCAAAGCAAACTGTGGACTGCTGTTTTTTTATTCGAGGCTACTCTGAAGCTGCTTCCTAGAACGTTTGCACAGGAATGGCTTCCGTTCCATCCCAATAAACAGATGAATGTATAAACAAATTCCCCACCTCATTACCCTATATATGTGTGTCAGGAAGCCATCTGTGCTTTTACCTATTACTCTCTTGGTGAACACACACAGCATGTACAAATGGGTCGGTCAGAGGTGCTTTGTGCTCAGAGCAATGATGTATAGTGTACTATATTAACAATAACAGGATAGGTGAACTGAAATGCATCCTTAATTATCTATGCAAAGAGCAGCCTCAGCATGCTGCATTTTCATTCTGAGCCAAGGCTTACATTTAAAGGAAACAGTAATTGGACTAAGTTCAACTTCTTTCTCATTATCTTGATAAACCGGCAAGTGAACCTTCAAGTCATTTTTGTTTTGCTCTTGGTGCAGAGTTCGTTGGTCATCTGCTAGACAAGACTATTGCAAGGTACCATTTACTTTAAATAATGAATGTGGTAAGAAATTTATGATTAGATGTTCCAGTTTGGGGTCATTTACAGGCATGGTTTAATGATACAGGAGTGTAGTTGTTTAGGGGTTGCCCTACATTATCTATTCTAATAGACAAAAGGATTGCAAGTTCCTCTTTTTCTCATATTACACGTGTCCACAAATCTACAGAAGAAGCACATTCTTAAACTAAGTGCCAATTTGTATCATGGTTTGGTACTTGATGATTTATATATTTCGAAAAAGATTATGATTGCTTACAACCATGATTTTATGCTATTTGCTTATTTCGTTTTATTCTGATTGAATGAAAATGGTATGGAAACATTGACAATAAAGTCATCATTGCTTGTGACTAATGTTCTTAAAACCACTGGCAGTAGACTTTTTCCATCTAATTGGCATATACATGGAAAGGCAGTTGGGGCAAGGGCTTGCTGAAGTAGTGCCTAGTCCATGTGTCAGGAACATGTCCATTCAGATGAAGGTCATGATATTTCTAGATGAAGAGTTCAATATCCTAATAAAATTTCAGATATGTAGCCTAGACTGGGAAAACATAGAATCCAGCATTTGCACGTTGTTCTAGGAAACCAAAGAGGTAGATTGAAATTATTTCTTAAGTGTTTTGCACGCTGATCTATTTCTTGAATCTCATTCCTGCTGGCAATGATTGCAACTCTGATCTGGGTACCTGTGAAACATAATTGCACATATCAAGTCTATTTAATGTATTTACTTATGCTATATAACATTCTCTTTTCCAAAATTGTCATGCATGTCATATTTTCATGTAGTATGCTTGTTTATTTACTCTGTCTATGGTGATATATTAATGCATAAAGAGTCAAGAAATCATTTCCATAACGCATTTTCTGATCTTGTTTCAGCTCATTCAAAGGAAGAGAAATGGGAAATGAAAAGTTGATTGCCATCCTTGATCTGCAGCATATTTCATATAAGAACATTGATGCTCGTGGAATGATCACTGGATTTCAACTTTTGCAGGTAACTACTTTATATATAATTTTGACCGCTAGAAAATATTCCATCTGGAAATGGCAATTGAAAAGTGCCTAAGAGCCAGAGTTTGCATAATGAAAAGACATAGCAAAACATTTTTAATATTATAAAGGAAATGGAGAATGAGGGAAAAGAAAATTTTGGATAATAGTTGAGAGCTTCCCATTGTATCTTTAATAAGTCTATTTACAAGTCCCTTATGGAGATGTGTTGTCCATGCAAAATGGGTATCAATTTAGTGTGAATTGATGCCAAAATATACTTATAAACATTGATAACAAAGAGACAGAAGAAAGTGTTCACCTCTTTTTCACCAGATACTGAAAGAAAAGAAAAGGGTATATTGCCTGGATAAGACAGCTGCAATTAAGCCTGATTTTTAGAACCAATTTCATGGAAACTTTTCACATTTCTGTAATAAAAAAAACCTGATTTAATAAAATCTAAATGACGAGATGAGAGAATGAAGCCATTTTGTAGAGAGCACATTTTACTAAAATCTAAATCTCCCATATTTCCTTAGTTGAAAACTCTGTTCAGTCTGCTTGTACCTTTTTTGTTTGCTTGTACCATTTTTGTGGTGGTTTGGCTGGAGGTCAGTAGCCTGATGTACTTGCTTGTTTTGTTGTATACATTTGGTTCTCATGGTCGTTTTGCTGAATATATTTTGTTTTCTAAATTGAGTGAACCTAGAGATGAATGTTGCAACTTCATCTGCAAGTAAATAATAATATTTTCTTATGGAAAAATTAAGTAGTTTTCATTAGTACTTAAAAGTGCATTTTTATCATGGTTTTATATCATTATTTTGCACTTGAAATATCAATAACTCCTTAACTAAAATATGTTTTATAATAATGTATCTAATAATATAAGATACCTATAATTTATGGTAAATATCTATTTTTAATGCAGGCCTATCACATAAATGAAAAGATTGATTGATGACTTGAAGAACTTAAATTGCAAGGATAAAGAGATGGCCAAACTTAGAAAAGAGATGTCGGTGCAATCCAAACCGGAACACTGTTCGGTAATTGGGTCATATCTAGAGCTATATATCTCAGATTTAGGTCCAATTTATATGGATGGAAAGGTAAGACATAGGCCTACAACTTTCATATGGAGCCCAAGATCTAAAAAGGCCATTATCAAGTCCAAATTGTAGCAACAACAAAGAAGCCCGAATCTGTCTTCCAGCCCGAGCACTGTTCGGTATTTTGGCCATATCTAGAGTTCTAGAAGTCCAAATGAGCTGAAGTTTTTACACAAGAAAGCTGAGACAATTGCCTACAACTTTCATGTTTACAACTGGCTCCAATTTTGACGTTATCAATGACGTTTTGGGCAGACAAGAGAAGATAAGGATTGTCACCAAGTCAAAAGTTGGTCACCCACTTATCAATTAGTCATCAAATCAATAGTTCCCATTTTTGGCCTATAAAAGGAGGCATTTGCCATGCATTTAGGCATCTTGATTTCCAGATCAAGATCATGCTCTTCCTTTCTCTCTTTGTATTTTTTATGCTTTGTTTTCATTAATATTAAGTTTATGCCTTTCATTTCCTTTCCTTTACTTAGTTAACTTTTATGTTCTTATTTTGTTTATCTATTTTGCTTTCTTTCATTATGTCTAGCTAAGTTAATTATGTCAAGGTGAAAAGGTTACACTAATGGTGTAAGAATAAGTATAATGTAAACTTAATATGGACTTTAATGTTTGATACTAACATGTTTTATATTTGCTATCTTGTTCACTCTTTAATACTTTGCTTGTTAAATGACTAATCTTGATTTATGTTATATAACACTTGGTACAACAAATGCTTGGCACTTTCATAGCCCATAATGTATGGTATAACCGACACCTGAGCTATGAAAGGAACTTGATTTGTTGTTAACATAAGTTATAATCATGAATGCTTGACGAGATTTACAAGTATTAGCACTATTATTGTTGTTTATAATTGTTGTTTATAATTTATACAATTAACCTTCCTGTGGTTCGACCCCGGTCTTGCCGGGTTATTTTTTACTTCGACACTCCTGCACTTGGGAGAAGACATCAATCTTTTAGTCGTGTCAAGTTTCCCCATGCTGTCTCCCTTTTTCCTTATCAGGGAGATTCTTCTAAAAACCAGGCTTCAACCAAATATATTAGAGTGACCTTGGTGCTGATACAAACAAAATAAGTCCAACTTGAAAAGGGCATGCTCAAAAGACCTCCATTCCATGAAGGGCAACATCTACTTCAGCTTATACTCGGTGGTGCAACTTATACTTCAAAGAAAGGCTTGCCATGACTTGTGAAGAGGGTTGGAAGGAAACAAAAAAGAAACAGTTAAATAAACCTGACATTCTTCCTACATTCATTGACATGACTCTCTGGCAACAGTAAATAAATCTATTTAATAAAAATAAAACACTCTCTTTGTGCATCACTTTGTATTCCTTCTTTCCTGGTAGGGGGATCTTCTGTCTATAATTATCCATATAAAAGAAAAGGCATAAACTGAGTATGTTAGAAAATGCGTTTGACTCCATGTTGAAAACATTTTAGGCCGTATCAGAATACAGACTGCTTCAAAAACTTTTATTCCGTAAGGCACAATCTGGTGGAGTATATATGGTTATTCACTGATCAGGACAAATTCATTACATTATATGAGTATCTAATATTTCTAGATTTTTTTTTCATGTAGTCTTTACTATCCAGAGCATTTGGTGAAGTGCTTCATTTTAAGCATGCCATGGTTCTTTGTTAGTTTTTGGAGGATGATTTCTCGCTTCCTCGAGAAGGGCACATTGGAAAAGGTATTATATATCTCAGAAATCTAGGTTAGTTAAGTCTGTAGAACTCATTGATCCTTATAATTATGAGTGGACATACATTTGTAAAAGCAACTTGGCAGTGGATCTGTATAAACCTGAATGCTCGTGCCGTTTTATTGGTTGAACTTACATGTCATAACGAATTTAAAATTTTTTCAGCACATTGGAAATGTCATCTTTCATGCTTGCCACTGTACATATTTTTTGCATTTTTTTTCACCTGCGTTGTTGTCCACGTCGTTTTTGCAAATACTGTATATATAAGTGCTGCGGTAGTTTCTGAAGACAAGCTTTCTATTATCAATGGGAGAGGAAAATAGGGATGTTTTGGCCAAACTCATGTAAATCTTTTTAGTGTTTTTAATCAAAGCTGGTACAAATGGATTCGTTTTTCAGAATCAAGATTATGTTTTTGAAGCTGGTTTCTCTCTTTTTCCTGTGAATGATCGGTGCCTCTTGGTGCATCTATAGCTTGTATTCACTTAGAACACCAGAAAGAACGCAAATAAATTAATAATTTTTTTCCAAGCTAGATCAGGATGACACATTACTTATGTTCCATATTAAATTAGCTGGGTGGCTTGCTTTGTGGTAATGAATGCAGATTGTGATAGTAACCAACGAAGAAAGAAAATGTTTTGTAAAGGAGATTGGTGAAGAAGTCTTGCCAGAAGAGCTTGGTGGTCAAGCAACACTAGTAGCTCTCCAAGATGTGACAGTGCCACCATTGGAGGGTTGATCCTCATAATAGAACATAGCTGCTAATACAGAGGCAGCTTTTACAGATGCTATATATGGATATGATACTTGAACATGAACATTGTATAAGTAGCTAATTCCAATTTAACGGATGCTAGTTAACGTTGAGCAGTCATATGCTGCAGTGCCTGTAAGTTACAATTGAAAATAAGATAAAATTTCTCCAGCAATCCGTTATGGTTGCAAACTCACTTATATTTCTTGCTTTGCAACATTACACTAACCACTAGCAATGGAGTTTTTGTTTGTTTTCATACCATGAATTCGAACTGTTTTCCAGAATTTTAACCTAGAGAAATCTTTACTAAAGTTGCCATTTAGCTTTGGAGCCTTGGCTGGCTCATGTAGAAGTGGATTTGCTTCCCAGGTTGATTTTGCAAGATTTCAATCTTAATGCACCGGTCCGAAGATGGTCTGATTAAAGTTCAAATCAAGAGGAAAAAACAGGAGGTGCTATTAAAAGTAATGTCAGTCAAATCAAATCATAAATCTTGAAATTAAAGCTCATTGTTTGATAAAGAAAAAGAAAAAGAAAATTTTAAAACAGTAAGTAATTACAAGCTAGTATATTGTCGTAGAGACTGCAGCCAAATTACTGAAAACACTTCCCAGTTTTGGTGATTTCTTGGAAAGTATTTTCCAATAAAGGAAAACATGAGGAGGTTTTGAGAAGGGAAAGTGTTTTCCCTTTATATGTGGCGTGTTAACATTATTATTTGTGTTTAAATTATTTTGAATTTTATTGTTTATCCCTTTTTGTATTGTAAAAAAATTTAGTCCCTTCTTCTTTCATTCTATACTACTTCCCACTCCTCTTTTTTTTTTTATTGTTTTAAATATTTAACTTGCAATATTAATTATAATATAAATAATAATTAGGCTAAATTTCATTCAGGTTATGTTGTGGATTTATTTATAATTAAATATTTTTTTATTCAAGCTATATAAAACATTTTTTCTTATTTTGCACGTTACATGTTAAAATTTGTAATTTTTTTTTAGAATACACCAAATATGAAAAATTTCTCCACTTCTTTGGAAATTATTCATGTTTAAATTGATATTTTCTAATTATCCACTTCTTTGAAAAATCGCAAAACATCAAAATTATTATTTTCTATAATAAAAATAAGTGTCTTGCTTGATTGAGCTAATGTTTTATGTCCATTCCTTTATTTTTTTCAAACAAATCATTTTTTTATTTAAAAAAAATTATTTAGTAAACATGTTTATTTAATTTTTTCATGAAAAAATATTTTTAGGATAAATTAAAAAGTTATTGATGGAAACTCTTTTTTTCCAAAAATAAGTAGAATAGTTTTTTCTCTCTCTGAATCTCGAGCATTAAAAAAATAAGCTGTATATTCATCTCGTCTATTATTTTTAAGATAAGACAAGAAAAACCTTGTGCTTTCTATTTTGGAAATCTTGTACTTGATAAATATGTTTTTTTAAAAACATTTATGTAGAAAAGTATTTAAAAAAAGAATTAGATATGAAAAATAAAAAATTATTTTACGAAAGTAAACATATTCATAATAGAATTTCCAAAAGGAATCAAACAAACGATCCTCAATCCAATGTAATTCGCTCCTTGCTTCCTCGATCACAGCATTGAATGCGGGAGAGAAGAAAAACGAATATATATTATATAAAAGGGAGGCAAAAACCAAAAGGACACCATACACCATACACCAACACTCATTATCGTATCGAAACTGTCCAAGGCAAGGTCTCCTCCAACCCTTCTCCTTTCGTTCTGCCAGCCGCATCTCACTTTTTCTGCTTCTCTCTCAATCTCTCCGTTCCCAGAAACATGGCAACTCTAACTCATCCCACCAGCAAGACTCACCTATTCACAAAACTCTCCCTTAAACCCAAAAAGTTCAGTTCACCTTCAAGAATCCGCATGGCCCTTCAAGAAAACGCCCCCTCTCTCGCTGTGGTTGGTGTCACTGGTGCTGTCGGTCAAGAATTTCTCTCTGTCCTCTCTGACCGTGACTTCCCTTACCGCTCCATTAAAATGCTGGCCTCCAAGCGCTCTGCTGGCAAGCAGCTTACTTTCCAAGACAGGAATTACACGATTGAAGAGCTAACTGAAGATAGCTTTGATGGGGTTGATATTGCGCTTTTTAGTGCTGGTGGGTCTATTAGCAAGCATTTTGGGCCGGTGGCAGTGGAGAAGGGATCCGTTGTGGTGGATAATAGCTCGGCTTTTAGAATGGAAGAAGGGATTCCTTTGGTGATTCCTGAGGTTAATCCAGAGGCTATGGAAGGGATTAAAGTTGGGACAGGAAAGGGTGCTTTGATTGCCAATCCAAATTGTTCAACTATTATTTGCTTGATGGCTGCTACTCCTTTGCATAAGCATGCCAAGGTAATGAATTGTAACGTTATTGTAGAGTTTGTTAAGTTTTTGTATTTGTTGCACTCCATGATCATTGCTTGGAAATTTTAGTGTTTTTTTATCGTAATTGGTCGCTTATTGATTACTCATTGACAATCAAATTATTTGATATGACTTAATGATTTATATTATGATGTGTTTAACTCTTCTTAGAATTCTGTTTATCTGAGTGTCATTTGCAAATCATTGTCTTTAGTTAAGGGTGATTCAGTTGTCTTAAAAAAAGTTTAAGCGAGATTTAATACTCTATGTTCTAAAAAAGAAAATCTTGAGAGGGTTTTGGTGCTGGATTTTTTTGTGTAAATGCCAGCTGAATCATTTGATGTGGCAGGTGATACGAATGGTTGTTAGTACATATCAAGCAGCCAGTGGTGCTGGTGCTGCCGCAATGGAAGAGCTTGAGTTGCAGACTCGTGAGGTTTCTGCTTTCCATATAATTCTGTTATCCTTGATCAATTTGTTTGTTTAATTTCATGTTTATCTGGGATAACTGGTGTTGTTGTTTATCTTCACATAAATTAATTCCTTTCTTTTCATGTTTGTAAGGTCTTGGAAGGAAAACCACCCACTTGCAACATCTTTAAGCAACAGGTTCGTCTTTGTTGCGCAATAACTTCACATTGTAATTAAAATTTCTACATGTCCTATGAAGAGTTCAAACTTAACCTCCCAGGATGTTTGATTTGCAGTATGCTTTTAACTTGTTTTCACATAATGCTCCTATTCTATCAAATGGGTACAACGAAGAGGAAATGAAATTAGTTAAAGAAACCAGAAAGATCTGGGTAAGTTTTAAAGGTTTTTCTTTTTTTTACTGCGCTTATATCTAATAAGATTATGGTTTAGTCCTTTCTAAAATGTTTCCATTTTTTTTGTCAATTTTTCAGAATGATATGAATGTTAAAGTCACTGCTACATGTATACGTGTTCCTGTCATGCGTGCACATGCTGAAAGTGTTAATCTTCAATTTGAGAAGCCCATTGACGAGGTTAATCACTTACTTGCCCAAATACAGACTTAGAACTGTGGTAGTTTTTATTTTGTTTTTTATCTAGTTACTCATTGTAAAGAAGATTTACGACTCGTATAAAACTTCTCTTGGTAAATTTTTTTTGAATGCACAGTATACAGCAAAAGATATTTTGAAAAGTGCTCCTGGGGTGGTGGTTATTGATGACCGAGCATCTAATCACTTTCCTACACCTTTGGAGGTATCAAACAAAGACGATGTTGCAGTTGGCAGGATTCGTCGTGATGTGTCGCAAGATGGATATAAAGGGTAAGACTAATTTGGGGTCTTTTATTGCTTAATTGTTGTCAATCCTTTTTGCCAAGGTCATTAATTGCTGGGTATCAAGCAGGTTGGATATATTTGTCTGTGGTGATCAAATACGCAAAGGAGCTGCACTTAATGCTATTCAAATTGCCGAGATGCTGCTATAGTCTGTTGTTTTGCTTTAGTGGTGAGGTTCATTTGATGGATTATTCAATTTGGTGAGATAAGGTGATTTAAAACAATCTATATTCTAGTCTATCGATGAGGATATTCATTCTTGCATAATTCTTGAGAAGTTTGAGTAGTATAAGCATTTAGGTTTGTTAGCTTGGCATGTGTGATGTTTTCAGTTGATAGGGTGGCTTGCACCATAATTGTTGCATTTGGAGGAGATTTTGTTCTTTTATGTAACTTATGATAGCCCATTGAAGTTAGAAATTTTGTCATATATAGAAATAGACTCATAGGGTATCAATTTCTAACATGTCATTATTTCCTATCAATCTTCATCTTCTCAAATGAAGCACGAAAGCAGGCATGTGTGCACAATACTTGTCAGCGAGTAGGCGATTTATTGAGCTGTGCATTGCATGCCAGCAAAATAGCCATGTTTTTGTCTCTTAATCAAAATATAATCTGAAGAACTGATGAAGCAGTTTCAGCAGCCGAACTCAGGATGAGGTCTTTATTCAAATACTGTTTATAGAATATGGTGTTTGGCCCATGGTTCTATGTAAATACTGTTTATAGAATATGGTGTTTGGTAAATGGTTCTATGTTGCCTTATGAAGTTATGACAATAAAGAGATCCTGATCGTGAAAACAGGATTGGGCGGATACAGTGCATGGTGTAACGATGGATTATTTTGGGAAAGACCTTGAGAAACTATGTTTAACGTTTGAACCGAACTAGTTGAGAAAGTTAAAGAATGCTTGCTGTGATGGTTGGTGTTTGTTACGTGTCTGCAACCATCAGTGATGTTTGACTTTGCACTGAAATTCATTTTGTGGGGAATTAGTAAAACATCCTTCCCTAGAATTAGATTGATATGAACTGAGGAAGGGTACATGAATGCTCTGAAAACCTTGAGAGGTCTCAAAATTTAGAGTGTTTGCATTGGATTGGCAGTTAATCCCGAGTAGGCGATTTGATGTCACCTAAAAAGGTTTTGGCAAAATGTGTAAAGGATCAATGCCATGCTATTGCAGAAATGTTGTCTGGAGTGGTTGACATTTGAGAATTTAACTGGTGATATGGGGAAGTATCAAGCAGGAAAGCTGGGAATAGCTGAAGATAATGATGAAGGCCCGTCCTCGTGTGAAAATATAACATTGATGTTGCCACAGAAGGGATGAACTTGAGAGTGGAGTGGATGATGCCCTTTCTTTTTTCCACTTCAAAATTAAAACTTTTTACCCTTTTAGTTTGTTATGATGGTAGACTCTTACTAGAAGTGATCCTCTTTTGTAATATAACGACCTCATTAAGAAAACCTTATTTTATAAATTATTCCAAACGTTGAGACAAGGATGAAATTGCAAGGCCTCGATCCTAATCCAATTGTCTGTTTGATTTGAATATTATTGTCTTTGTATTGAAGTTCTGTTAAACCACTCACCACCCATATTGTGTCCCACATTTTTATTAATTTCATCATTTATTTAGCAACAAATAATTGTGGCATTCCTCGTATTTATTTGTCTTAAAATAAGTAAAAGGAAGAAAGAGGGAAAAAATTAAAAAAATCCACCGATACAAAAACCGACATATTTTTACTATACTCTTTGCCTTGAAGTAGAGATAATGCCTGGGTTTGACATTCGAAATAATATTTAATTTATATAAAAGTACTAAATTGTTCATATTCAAACTTGATAATTATAAAAGAATAAAAATAAAAAAACAAAAACATCTCTTTACTCAAGGAAAAGACAATTCTGAAGGAACATCAAAGAGTGGATGAAGCTTGAATCGCTAGCCTGGGGCCCACGCGGGTAAAATCATAAAGCGTTTTCGAAAGGAGTGAGCGCCAAATACTTTCGATTAGCAAGCATTTACGGAGAAGGTGCTCAACAGACAAGAAAACCAAACTTATTGGATAAGTCGCATCCAAATTCCTGGCTGCCACACAAGTTCGACCATGGAGGTAATTAGGAGCGATACCGTGAGCTGCCTTCGACGCAAGGGTCATTCCAAAGATTAATTCCATCGCTCGAGACTTTTGGGTCAAGCATCGGATCATGATCCCATCGTATCCATTCTCTGCTTCCATGGCAAGGGAAGTAGAATAATATTGCTGTTGCTTTTCTGGGCTAGTTTTCGTTGATTGAAGATCGTTTGTGGGGAGCACACGCGTTACCTTGCAAAAGGAGGAGGCTCACACAGCACGAATATGGCTTTTCCATTTGACTGGCCGGCGCTTAAAAAAGTGTTGTTGTGGCACACTAGTAAAACAAAATTAATAGAAATAACACGCTTAAGAGCTCTGTTAGTGCTTGTCAAGCACTATTAAGAGTGTTTTCATATTTTTTTATCATTCAATTTGGAATTAAATTTTAAATATCCTGTCCAGCCTTTATGTTGGAGATTTGGGAGAGGGCTAGTGCTCATAGAAATGTAATTAATTATTAAATAAAAACAAATACTCATGTACTATAAAATCGTTGTACTAGAGGTTTTTTTTGTACGGTTATCCTTATTCCACACAATTAATTCTGACGATTGCTTATTATAGTTATGTTTTTGGGTTTATCGGCAAACCTAAGTTAAACGATGAATTATCTCCCAATCTCTAAATCCAACATCACTCTGTATGAGAGTTAATTAAGGATTCAACGTCAGACATTCTAGTAAAAATCTCAAAATTTAAAGGCTGGCTTGTATATTTAGGCCTGCAATAGCTTCCGTTTGCAGAAGATTTTTAAAAATATATATGTTTTTTAAAAATTAAATTAATACTTTTTAATATTTTTTTATAATTTTAATGTAATAATATAAAAAATAAAAATATATCTTCAAACAAAATATACTATTAAAAAACATCAACCATGCCATGCATCCACTTAAGGTTTTGCTTAATCCAAAAGTACATACATGCAATATAATAACAGCAGTCATAATAATGCAGTAGAAGTTTCGAGAACTTTTAGTTAACATCCAATCAATTTGCCATGTCAAAAACAAAATAGAGATTCTGTGACGCGCACCCATACCACTGGCTATTTCTGGTGTGACGCTGTGGTGCTTGCTCTTGCTGTGACAATAGATTTCCCTCGTCTACCCACAGAGGAAGATAAGCACGCCGGCACCAGGAAGCAACTTAACCGCCAAACTATAAAGAGAATTCAAGCACAGTGCTAGTTCCCTGCCTTTTCGTTTCATAGGTTTAAAGGACAAAAGTTGAAGTTAGACATCTATTTGAACCAATAGGATCCCGCAACGTGTCATTCCCATGGGTAATAGTAGGTGCTAAGAAGTTTACTGGGCCCACAGTTGTGCTTACGTAAGCTTTCGTACATCAGCATAAACATAAACGAGTTAACAACAGTGATAACTTCAAATCGATCCTCTAACTATAGAATTAGTTTCAATCAAATCCCCTAACTACCAAATTAAGCAAAGTTACCCAAAGTATCCCACCCTTGTCAGTGTTCTCCACACCATTAGTCTCAATTCAACAACCCCTCTAACAAGCCTGTTCTTATCACCTGCATTGTTAGGGTTGTACTTTGGACATTGAAAAACATCCATGATTCGGCTTAATTCAATGAAATTTGTAAAATAGTTTCAAGTAGTTCTTTATAAGGTTGCAACATTTCAAGAGATAGAGAGTGACATATATGCTATGAGCAAGATAGAAATAGATATTTTTTTGTTATTGTTGGTGTCCAAAATATAACTATCACAAGTAATGCTTTCGAAAACATGTTTTTTAATGAATTTCTTAAGCTGAAACTGGAGTAATATTCCCTGAATTGGTAGACGAGGGATGTCATTGAAAGTGGCTTCATGATGGGGGACTTATTTGAAGTTATCCCTTGATCATATTACTTAAACTGTCTCCCTATTTATTTGAGAAATTCTTTTTCT
The DNA here is from genome assembly GCF_000495115.2 of Populus euphratica. Lineage (NCBI taxonomy): Eukaryota > Viridiplantae > Streptophyta > Magnoliopsida > Malpighiales > Salicaceae > Populus > Populus euphratica. The sequence goes on along the minus strand of NW_011499857.1, from coordinate 2,122,509 downwards.
AGTATATGGTTTGTTTTTTGGTTTTAAAAATATTTTTGAAAGGTATTAATTTTTTTATATTTTAAATTAAATTTTTGATGTTTTTATATTATTTTAATGTGTTGATATGAAAAATAAATTTTAAAAAATAAAAAATATTATTTTAATATATATTTTTTTAAAAATAACCGACTTACCCGTACTCCAAACAGTATTTGCACTTTCCTTTGTCTGCACTTCTCGGGGGTAAAAAGCCTATATATAGCGCTCTAGGAGTGCTCTTGCTTTCTTTCATGGTTGAGGCCTGCCTGTCGATTTATTTTAATCTCGACAACCTCTTGGTAAGACTTGTCATTTTCTGTACATGTATATAATTAACAGAACCTTGTTCATTTCTTTAGCTCTCTCTCCCTTCTTGTTCCACGGACAAACATCACTCCTGAGTTTGTTACACAAACATTTCTATCTAATATTTAAGATTGTGCTATACTGGTGTGGTTTTGATTTCAACGTGTGACAAAGAGGTTTCATTATTAATTATTTCTTGGATTTTTTCTCCCGGGCTCTGGCTATTTTTGTACTTGTAGTAGTATACATTCCTCTTTTGACTAGTGCTCTCTAATTGTTCAGGAAGCTCGCTGTCTAAGCTGTCCCTACCTAAGGAAAACACCCGCTGACCTTCTCGCCTAATCCTGTGGGTATGTTTTGTTTTCTTTCCTTCTAATCTGCTAGTTGGATCCGTCTAATACGTTGTAACAAGCTTGCGTTGGAGAGTTTTGATAACATTTTGTTTGATACTTTATTAGCAAGTGAGTGAACAGAAGCAATACATTTGCTTCTTGAAATTCTGGATTTAACTTCTACCTTTTAGGATTGCTGTTAGTTTCAAATTACAACGCTCTTGTGTTGATTTTTATGTCTCTGAAACAATTCGCATGAAAAATCAGTTAATGGAGAGGGAAAAAGATGCATCTTTCTTTTGGTTTTGTCTACTTTTCTTATTTTTAATGACCCATCTTAAATTTGTATTGGTGTTAATACATAGTCACCCTGATCTATTTTCTTCTTCTCCAAGAATCTGGGTTGCCTAGAGAGCTCATCATCACTAGTAACTTTCCTATTAAATTACACCTGTATTTGAAAATCAAGCTGCATCTAATCAGTTGTTTTCTTTTCTTGAAAACCAATCAAATGTATTCTTAAACCCTATGAGAATCATCGGCTTTCTACGGTAATTGAAAACCAACAAACTGTATTCTTAAATACACACTCTGTATTTATTCTGTTATTATACAAACCTCTCATGTCATTCCCATACACAGTCACTGCGTTAGCATATGAAGAAGTAGTTTTTTTTAATTAACCTCAAGGCATGTTTGGAAAGTTTCCATGTATGAAAATTCCAAAAATTCCAATTCTGATTATGTTCCAATCAAAATTGAGGTACTGTACGATCATGCATTACTAATTCAGTGCTCTATGAACTGCAGTAAAAGTTGACTAGACAATGGCAAAGACAATTAGCTTGTATGGTTTTCCTACTGTTGAACCTCCAGATGACATAAAGGAATGTCTGGAAGAATACTCTGGTGAAGGTACAGTTGTAGCTGTTCATGTTGCACAACCAAAAAGTGTAGGGTCAAGAACAAATGCTATAGTTGAATTCACAACCAGTGAAGCTGCTCAAAAGATCAAGCTCAAGTCCTTGGATGATGAAGGTCTATGGTATGGTAATTCTTATCTGAAAGCGCGGGATGCGTATCACGATACTGTTTCAACGAGAAAGGCCTTTCAGACTCAGTATAGCATGGATAACATAACACTGCACTTCGGATGTCAGGTTTCAAAGGAAAAATTCTCAGTTCTTTGGACTCAAAAAGATGTTTCGGTAACATTTGGTGTTGAGCTGAGGAAATTCCACTTCTTTCTGACGTATCTTTCCAAAAATTACAAGCTCGAGCTATCATATGAGAACATTTTGCAAATTAAGCTGCATCGACCTTGTCGAAAAACTAAGAAATATCTTCTCGTCCAGGTTTGATAGTTTAAATTCCCCTCTAGATTCTTTCAAGGTAATTATCAAATGTTAAGTTGTGTGTTTTAAATGGTATATTTGTGAATCATTATGAGAGCCATGACTCGCATGCTGCACATTTTTCTAGGTAGTATTTAGCAACCCTTACACACAAATATCTATTCTAGGCATAAGATACATCCAGCTGATGTTCGTAATCTTATACCAACTTAGACAAAAAAAAAAATGATGAAAAACTCTATCAGCAATAAAATAGGTGTTTATTGTTTTATATCTCAAAGTTTGGAAAACTTGAGAGTTTTGTTCCTGATTTTGATACTGTGAATCTGATTAGAATTCTGAAATGTTTTAAATTCCATTTCATACTGGATAACTGATGAAAGTTCGTAGTACACAAAGATTTCTTGCTGAATGAATTGTGCTACATGCCAACAACTTCCTGTATCGTATAAGATTTGGTATGAATTCATGATGAGTAGATTGTAGAAAGTTCAAGCCTTCATTTTTTGAAATAACAACTCTCAAATGCTGTGGGGAAAACCTCGTGTATGTATGTTCTATTTAGTGAGTTTACAAAATGTTTATTCTGTTTATTAGTGTAATAGTTGTTTAACACCTTCTTCCTCTTTCGTTTGGTAGATGCTCGGAGGCCCCAAGATTTTTAAGAAAGAAACGCATAAGCTCAGCAATTTTAAGGAAGCTACTGATGATCAGTGGATTCGAGATGTTGATTTTTCTCCATCTTACTGCATAGGCCAATCTTCTGCTTTGTGCTTGGAGCTTCCGCGCAACAGCCAACTTCCGAATTTGCAAGAAAATTTTGTCTGTTACAAAGAAGAAGATGAAGGCCGCTTCATTCTGGAAAAAGGATCGACCTTCTGTTGCAAGTCAGATCTTGTTCCTATTTTGCGTGCAGCTCAAGTATCTGAACTTCCATATGACATTGTGTTTAAAGTCAATTCCTTGGTCCAGCATGGTTGTCTTCCTGGACCAGCACTTGATGCAAGGTTCTTTCGTTTGATCAATCCATACAAAATTCATATTGCATACATACAACATGCCCTTGAGAAGCTAAGTCATTTGAAGGAATGCTGTTATGATCCTGCACGATGGCTCCAGGAGCAATACCTGAAATACCTCACCACTGGCAGACTTCCTACACCTGCTATTGCTGTAGATGATGGGTTGGTATTTTTACGTAGGGTTCAGATAACCCCTACTAAATTGTACTTCTGTGGCCCAGACGTGAATCTCTCCAGTCGTGTTTTACGCAAATATCCTGATGATATCGATAACTTTCTTCGGGTTTCTTTTGTTGACGAGGATCTTGATAAGCTTTTATCTACAAATATATCGCCAAAGACATTTTCTGCAATTGAGGGGAGGCAAACCAGCATTTATCAAAGGATACTGTCAGTTCAAAGAAATGGCATAACTATCGGATCTAAGAAGTTTGAGTTTCTTGGTTTCTCACAGAGTCAATTACGGGAGAGTTCTCTTTGGATGTTTGCTTCTAGACCTGGGCTAACAGCAGCAGACATCAGAGAATGGATGGGTGATTTTCGTGAAATAAAGAATGTGGCCAAATATGCTGCAAGGCTTGGCCAGTCTTTCAGCTCATCGAGGGAAAGTTTCAACATTGATAGGCATGAAATAGAAATTATTCCTGATATAGAGGTTAAAAGCGGTGGAGTCAACTATGTTTTCTCTGATGGTATTGGAAAAATTTCAGCAGAATTGGCAGATAGCATAGCTCAGAAACTTGGCCTTAGAAGTTTTACTCCTTCTGCCTTTCAGATTAGGTACGGAGGCTACAAAGGTGTTGTGGCTGTTGATCCTACTTCATCGATGAAATTATCACTGAGGAGAAGTATGTCGAAGTACAAATCAACTAACACTAGCTTGGATATTTTGGATTGGAGCAAGTATCGGGCTTGTTTTCTCAATCGTGAAGTGATCACTCTTTTATCTACCCTTGGGGTTGAAGATCAAGTTTTTGAAAGGAAGCAAAAGGAGGCTATAGCTCAACTAGATTCTATTTTAACCGATCCAATAAAAGCACAGGAGGCACTTGAGTTGATGGCTGCTGGAGAGAGCGCACATGTTCTGAAGGGAATGCTTGCATGCGGTTATAAGCCGGATGCAGAGCCATTTCTAACAATGATTCTGCAAACATTCCGCGCATCGAAGTTGCTTGATTTGCGGACAAAATCAAGAATATTTGTTCCAGAAGGAAGAGTAATGACGGGATGTCTGGATGAAACGAGGACGTTGGAATATGGTCAAGCATTTGTCCAGTATTCTCGTGCTAGACGTAGGAAGTTATATGATCATTTCAAAGGTGGCAAATCAGAGACAGCCATTTTTAGGGGAAAGATAGCTGTTGCAAAAAACCCCTGTCTACACCCAGGAGACGTGCAGATCTTAGAGGCTGTGGATGTGCCGGATTTGCATCACATGGTGGATTGCATCGTTTTCCCCCAAAAAGGAAAGAGGTAAATTTCTTATTTTCTTATTGTTTTTTTAAAAACTCTTATTTGCACTAGTCATTCTGAAGCATCACAACTTGGAACTTGTTACAGATGTCCTGTTGTCTGTGTCTTTCACATTCTTTCTGGACTTTGTTGAAACGAACACTTCTCAACTTCTACGTTTATAGTTTTTTGTCAGTCAGACTTAACTACATGCTGCAAGATTTATTTTGTTGTTTCTTGGGAAACTCCTAGCTTTGGTCATGGAAACATCATTTAATTGTACTTTTGAATCTTCTGTAGTAGGCATGCTCTTGCACACGGGCTTAAATCGCTGTTATGCATTATATGTCTCTATGCATACATTGCTTTCTGATAGTAGTAAAATTTTGATCAGACCTCATACAAATGAATGCTCGGGAAGTGATCTAGATGGAGATGTGTACTTTGTATGTTGGGATACTGATCTCATTCCTCCTCAGAAATTTCCACCCATGGATTATGCTGCACCACAAACTACGATTTTGGACCACGATGTTACAATAGAGGTAACTCTTCATTCAAGTGTGTTAACATGTATCAAAGGCGTCTCATTAATTACGAATCTTCAACAAGCAAACATTTTTAATCCTTTGTTTCAGATGTTCTTCCCATCATTTCTAATTTTCGCATAAATGAGCACAGGAATCATTTCCTGAACAGTAATATCATTAATTGCTTGGGTAGTTCGTCATTGCTCTGGAAAGAACTTTATAGAAAAGTTCTGTTTATTTGAATTCCTTGTAATTAATGATATGTTATATAGCACACAGAGTCGATTTTCAGAACCCCCCCACCCCTCTCACACACATCTGATTCGTATACTTGTTGAGACATTTTCCCTTTGCGTTGACTAGTTGACTACAATGTTACAGGAAGTTCAGGAGTATTTTACAGATTACCTACTCAACGACAGCTTAGGGATCATTTGCACTGCTCACGTGGTCTTTGCAGACAGTGAGCCTGACATGGCAAAAAGTGAAAAATGTATTAAACTCGCTCAGCTATGCTCACTCGCTGTTGACTTCCCAAAAACCGGCGTGCCTGCTAAAATTCCTAAAGAACTACGCGTCAAAGCATATCCAGATTTTATGGAGAAGGATGCAGATAAACATACTATCTATGAATCCCAGCGTGTACTTGGAAAGCTTTTTCGAGCTGTAAGAGACATCGCACCGGACACAAGTCCTATGGGATCCTTCACTAGGAAAATGGCAAAGCAGTCTTATGACCCTGACATGGAAGTTGATGGATTTAAGGATTATATCAACGATGCTTTCTATTACAAAAGTGAATACGACAACAAGCTGGGGAACATGATGGACTATTACGGGATCAAAACTGAGGCTGAAATAATCAGTGGTTGCATCATGAAAATGGGAAGATCTTTTGATAAGAAAAGGGACTTGGATAGTATTCATTTTTCTGCAAGTTCCTTGAGGAAGCAAGCTAGAGCCTGGTTCAACGAGAGCGGTTCAGACGAAAGCCCTGATGATGTTTATCGAAAAGCATCAGCTTGGTACCACGTCACATATCATCCTCGTTTTTGGGGCCGCTACAACGAGGGAAAGGATGGAGTTCATTTCCTCAGTTTTCCATGGTGTGTTCATGACAAACTTTTTGAGATTAAGAAGGGCACGACATCATTGGTGCACCAGTTCAATCGAATACCGAGCTTTCATGTAGAGATCGGAGACTAGAAGACTTCCCTTCTGTCCTCTCGCAGGCGTGCTCGTTGCCTCTTTTATTACGAAGTACATATTTATTTGCCTATAAAACTCAAAGCCTGTGCGTGTTTGATATTTGTGTGACTACTTGTCTTTAGCTTACTGTTATTTGTGTGTATTGTCTACAGCATTGTTGTGAGGAGTGGTTTGTTATTGGTTTACGTTAATTTTCAGTGGTTATAATGCATGAAAGCTGTAATCAGAACTGGAGATATATTTCTAGCTTCTGTTATTGAATAAATGGTTGGTTTGCCTTTTTCTATGGAAATTTCTCGGCGTCATTGTAAATGCCATCCCATCATCTGCCAAGTGGCATTTAAAGAAAACATCGATCATCACGATGTATGCTGCACGTTGGAAGAAATTAAACTCCTTTGCTTGTCTTTTATGTAGCGTTCAATAGGCATGGATGAAGTTTTACACACACACACACACAAACCCCACCAGCATGAACTTAATTTGTAGTCTTCTTTTTCAATATTTTGTCAATGCAAGATCGACAATGAACTTTGTAGTCTTCTTTTTCAACATTTTTATGCCAATAACATCGACAATGAACTTTCATTCATTCAATATGCATGGAAGAAACCTTTTTTGTTTGTCTTTTCTCAATAAACCGACTCATGAAGAGACGTACACTTGTCAAATTTTATTTCCTAGATTTTTCTTTATTTTTTTAATCATTTTTAATTGTTGATTAGATGTTCTTAGTAGGAGTCGAAAACCATTTGTCATCTTTCAGCGAAATACTAACGGTAGGTTCGGTTGATCCTATATAGGTTTTTTTTTTTTTTTCTCCCTGTAACTCATCTAATTATTATCGCATGTTCTTTCTTCAGAATAATCATCTCTCATATGTACACACACACACACGTATATATCCTCTTTGGTGGTTAATAATTAATAGACGATTCTGGTCTAAAACTAATTTAGTCCCTTCGTCATCTGTTGAGTTTTAAATCAAATCTAACCAGATCTGAAAGCACAAGTTTTTCAAATTTTGACTGGATTTTTGTTATTTAAATATGAATTAATTAGAACGAATATCGGTGCGCGTGAAAGGTGGCTTGTTGATGCGGTGGAAAAAAAAAAAATACAAATCGACGGAAAATGAGTATATAGAAAGAAATGCGCCACATAAAAACATCCAAAATGGAATAAGCAGGTATGCTACTCTGTCCAAAAAGGAAAATGGCAAAAAGCATCAACTATGCAAACCTTGTAGTAACTGTTTTGTCTTGTCGTTTGACAAAACCTTCTAGAGAGAAACAGAACGAGAATAAATACATGCTCGATCGAGGCTTCACTTCTCAAACCACACCAAGATCGATGAGCAGCAAAGCAGAAATCGGATTGCTGGGATCGTTGCCAGTTATGAACGGTGGAAATGGAACATACAGCTATGCCAAAAACTCCACCTTACAGGTTTTACTTCAAAGAGTTGGATATATTATTTTTACTTTTTATAATTAACGGCATGTTCATGTTGAGTTTATTAGCAAAGCTCTGATACCGCTTATAATGAGCTTAGCGCAGCGCAATTTGTGTACTAAACCAAGGTTATTATACCACTAATTATTGCACAATAGTAGTATAAATATACTAGTTCACACAATCACTACAAATAATTATATCACACTCACTCTCATTCTCACACACCACACCCTAAGTTTAATAAACCCGTATATGTGTTATTTCTAGCTCTCCTCACTTGGTGTTCTCTGCACCACACTGACTCGATTGATGGATGCTAAAAAGGGGAGAGGGCCTAACAATTTCTACTAGCTGGTTAACATATAAAACAGAAGTAAAAAAAACGGTGTATTAAGTCATTTTCCGGCAAGTAGAGGTCGGTGCATTAACTCACCTCTCCTTAGTCCATAGCTACAGTTCGTAGGATGAGATTTTGCTTGTCAAGAAGTTTACAACATTGTCATGTGAGGGCAAAGCTTCCATGACAAAGTTGCTGGTGCAATTTAATGCCCGTGTTGACTTTCAACAGCTTATGCTTTCAAACATGTAAGCAATTCATTGATATTTAAGGACCTCAAATTCTGTAGTCAATTTAAAATTGGCAAGTGTTTACATATAAAACACAATTTCTTTTCATAAATATGAAGTAAAAATTAAATTCAAAACTATATATCTAGATGAACTTAAGTGCATCAAAATCTTACTTCTGCAGAGAAAATCAGCAAATGCTGTGAGGGAAAAAATTGATGAGGCAATTACAGAGAAACTTGATATGGAAACCCTATGTTCTAGCGGCAAGTCATTTCATATTGCAGATTTTGGATGTTCAACCGGACCCAATACGTTTATAGCAATGCAAAATATACTGGAATCTGTAGAAAGGAAATACAAATCCCAGTGCCCTACTAGTCAAATTCCTGAATTCCAAGCATTTTTTAATGACCAGGCATCGAATGATTTCAACACCCTCTTCACCACTCTCCCACTGAATAGGCAATACTTTGTAGCCGGTGTGCCTGGGTCTTTCCATGGTCGGTTGTTTCCTGATAGCTCTCTTCATTTTGCTTATTCCTCTACTGCACTACACTGGCTCTCAAAGGTGCCAGAAGAATTGCTAGACAAGAACTCTCCTTCGTTTAATAAGGGAAGGATTTACTATTCGAATACCCTGGATAAAGTAGTTGATGCTTATTCTTCTCAATTTGCGAAGGACATGGAAATCTTTTTGGATGCTAGAGCAAAAGAGCTTGTCGCTGGAGGAATGTTGGTGATGACGATGCCTGGCCAGCCTAATGGAATCCCTTGTTGCCAAACAGGGATGGGAATTACTATAGATTATTTGGAGTCTTGCTTCTTGGACATGGTGAACGAGGTGAGTACTCCTCCGAAATAAACGCAATACTATAGATATTTCATTCGTAGTTCACTCGCTAGAACTCATAAAAAAAGAGCTTTTTTTTTTCCCTCAAAACATGTTCGTCAAACATAAGGTTTCGGCGGTTTTGTGTGGGTTCGTTGTAAGGAAAATAATCTTGAAAACTGAATATTTTATAATAAAAAAATGAATATTTTCTATTGCATCATATTTGTGTTAAGAGGAAAAAAAAACGAACAGAATCAAATATGAAGTACAGAGTAGAGTTCATGATAATGTATATTGTTTTTTTTCCCACAAAACGAACATAATCTCAAAATCTACTATGAAGTACAGTGTAGATCTAGTTCATGATAATGTATGTTGTGTTGTTATTGTTAAGGTTGGAGCATTATTTGACTTCCATGCATGCATCTAATAAATTCAACCCCAAATGGTCGCTATCTACAGGGTATAATTAGTGAAGCTAAAGTGGACTCTTTCAACTTGCCAATGTATGCGGCAACTCTGGAAGAGATGAAAGAGTTAATACAAAGAAATGGGTCTTTTAACGTTGAGAAAATGGAGTTGACAATGGCAAACGGAGAATCAAATCCTCAAAGCTATAGCTCTTTCTCGGGGCGAATACTCCAAATGCACTTGAGAGCTGGGATAGAGGAAATAATCAGTAAACATTTTGGAACTGAGATTATTGATGACTTGTTTGATCGCTATGCTATGAAAGCTGAGGACTTTTCCCATCGTCTGCAATCAAGCGAGAGGAAAGGAGCTCTAATGTTTGTTGTTTTGAAACGCAAATGATGCGTGTTCGAGTGCTTGTCATTCATGCAGGCTTTCTCTCCTGCTAATTTAATTCTCCACGAGTGTTCATTTATTTTCTGCAACTTTGTCATATCTTATTATTGTACAATAAGAATTGCTTAATCGTTTGCAAACAATTATTATGGATTCATCCATAGTTACTAATCAATCGATCAGCCTCTCTTAATAGTCCAGCTGGGTGAAAATAATAATAATTATGCCCACTCTCTTATAGTTTGTTTAATTTGTTTTTCTTTTTTTAGAAAAAAATTGCAGTTTACATTCCAGATGAGTTTGGTTTCTAAATTTAAACAAAAAAATAAATAATTACTATCATGTATAATATATTACAAATGTAATGTTTTGTATTAAAAGAGATAGAAAAAAGCTAGAAAGCCCTTGAAGGCTTTGATGTAGGAATAAATTAAATGAGGGGTAGAGTAATTCAACAAACTTGATAAATATAAAGAGGTAGAGTAATTCAACAAACTTAATAAATATAAATAGAAAAAAGAAAAGAAAAGAGAGCTGTGTTTTTAGAGTGAAAAACTGACAGAAGAAGATAAGAAAAGGGGAAGAAGAAGAAGAGAAAAGAAAACAATTAGAAGGAAAATAGAAAAGAATTGAAAAAATAAGTTTAAAGGTAAGATTTAGGTTGTTAAATGTACAAATATATGTTAATTGAACTTTAATTTCAGTTTTGATGAATGTTAGGGTTCTGAAAATTTATATTTTGAGTTTAATTGATAAATTAAATAGAATATTGTGGGGTTGATTGTTGTGGGTAATTGATTATTTAGTTGATTATGGAAGATTGTGATGATTTTGAGTTATAAATTGTGTAAGTAGTGAAATTGAGTTAGAAATATGGAAAGAACAATAGGTTTTATGTTGAAATAATTCTGAGTTGGAGGTTGAAGATGACAAGATTTTGGTTTGATCCCTTAATTTGCAAAAATTACAGTTTAGTCCCCAAACTTTGAAAATTTTACAAAATGGTCCCTGAAGCATATTCCGAGGTTCTAAACAGAATAAAATATGAATTATGGACAGAATTCCTGTATAGCTATGAAATTTTAACACTTTCAATTTGATCCTTTGATTTGACAAAAATTACAATGACCCTAAAAATTTGAAAAAATTCCAGAATGGTCCCTAGAGCATAATGAGATGTTCTGGAAAGAATTGAGGATTTAATATGTTCAGAATTTCAGCATAGTAAAGGATTTATGATATTTTTAATTTGGTCCTTCAATTTGATAAAAATTACAATTTGACCCTAAAAAATTTAGAGAAGATTCCAGAATGGTCCCTAGAGCATAATAAGATATTATGGACAGAATTGAGGATTAAATATGGTCATAATTTTAGTATAGTCATGGATTTATGATATTTTTAGTTTGGTCCTTCAATTTGACAAAAGTTACAATTTGACCCTTAAAAATATGATAAATTCAAGATTAATCCCTAGATATAATATTAGATTTTGCAGATTGGTTTGATGAATAATTGAGGGTTATTTAGTGAATTATTACCAATTTTATTCTTTGTTTTATTATGAATTAACTTTTGGGTTTTTGAAAAAATAGACTAGTTAATTCAAAAATATATAAGATTATAGAATATATTCTTAAATATATCTCTTTTGTATTCAAATAATCTTAATATTCTACTAGCGGGACGTCAGTAAGATTTTCTTGAGTGTCTGCTTTGGACTTCTATTTGCTTTTGAGTCAAGTGAGTAAATAATTTTTTATATGCATGAAAAATATTATAAATATTTAATTTTTTAATATAAATTGGATTATGCTTCTTGATAATGTATATAATGATTATTATTCTTGTTATGATAAAGCATAATCAATTGTTAAATCTGAATTCTTGATATAAACCAATATATATTTTGAGTTGGCTTCTGAATTGATAGCTTTTTATTTGATTGATGTCATGAGTTGAGCCTTGAAATATAACTATTTCTGTTTGATTATGATTATGAACATATGATATGTCAATCAAAATACTCATGCTAACAGGGTAGTGTTAGTTTTTATACACATCATATATAAATCCTAGTTGGTTGGGGGAGCCACCAACCTATGTGGACTGATTATCACATAGTACGGAGTCTCATGCTCATTGCATTTTGATTTTCTAACGAGCTTTACCTTATGATATTCTTGTTGTAGCCTATTTGAGGAACCTTGCTATAAAAACCTAAAGTCAATTGTATATATATTTCTCATTGTTGTATTATCTCATGTGTGTGTATATTGAACATTATTTACTTATTGAGTTGTTGAACTTACACTCTCATTATTTATCATTTTCTTGATAGCATGTCACTTTTGTTGGACCTTCTGAACCTACTTTTTGGTTGAAATTTATAACTTGTTTTTATGTCTAGTTAGTGCTCCAAAACTATGAAATTATATTAACTCTTGTATTAAGATAATTCAATTATACTATGAAATTAGTTTGTTGTTAATGTTGTGTTGAACTCTGATTGAATTATTTAATAGATAAATTTGTATGTAAGTTTGAGTTCATATAAGTATGGAATTTTGAATAGGAATCTTATCTATGTGCCAGTCATGGATCTAGAAATCGGTTCGTGACAACAAACATCCACAAATGATAGTTAACCAAGATTTCTCTTAGGATTACAGAATACACCCTTATTTAAGTGTATTAAATAGGTTAAATATTCTTTCGAGTCATTCTTAAATATATCTCTTTTGTATTCAAATAATCTTAATATTCTACTAGCGGGACGTTAGTAAGATTTTCTTCAGTGTCTGCTTTTGATTTCTATTTGCTTTTGAGTCAGGTAAGTGAATAATTTTTTATATGCATGAGAAATATTATAAATATTTAATTTTTTAATATAAATTGGATTATGCTTCTTGATAATGTATATAATGATTATTATTTTTGTTATGATAAAGCATAATTAATTGTTAAATCTGAATTCTTGATATGAACCAATATATATTTTGAGTTGGCTTCTGAATTGATAGCTTCTTATTTGATTGATGTCATGAATTGAGTCTTGAGATATAACTATTTCTGTTTGATTATGATTATGAACATATGGTATGCCAGTCAAAATACTCATGCTAACAGGGTAGTGTTGGTCTTTATGCACATCATATATAAACCCTAGTTGGTCGGGGGAGCCACCAACATATGTGGACTGATCATCACATAGTATGGAGTCTCATGCTCATTGCATTTTGATTTTCTAACGAGCTTTACCTTATGATATTCTTGTTATGGCCAGGAACCTTACTATAAGAACCTAAAGTTAATTGTATATATATTTCTCATTGTTGTATTATCCCATGTGTGTGTATATTGAACATTATCTACTTACTGAGTTGTTGAACTTACACTCTTATTATTTATCATTTTCTTGATAGCATGTCACTTTTGTTGGACCTTCTGAACCTACTTTTTGGTTGAAATTTATAACTTGTTTTTATATCTAGTGCTCCAAAACTATAAAATTATATTAACTCTTGTATTAAGATAATTTGATTATACTATGAAATTAGTTTGTTGTTAATGTTGCGTTGAACTGTGATTGAGTTATTTAATAGATAAGTTTGTATGTAAATTTGAGTTCATGTAAGTATGGAATCTTGGAGGAGAATCTTGTCTATATGCCAGTTATGAATCTAGAAATCAGTTCGTGACAACAAGCATCTACAAATGATAGTTAACCAAGATTTCTCTTCTCTTTCACCATATCAATGAAGCTCGGTGACATACACTCGAACATAAAGCCATTTTGTAGCTCAGAATAAAGCATCCCGTTAGGGATACCCTGTGAGCATGCCGTTAGGGATACCCTGTGAAACTATCACCATCATCCCTACAGGAACAAGCTCTTTAGATCTTGCGTTCAAAAAGTTCTTTAAGTCCATGGCAAATTGAGATGCCTACGCATTTGCAACTTCTTTTGGTGCATTTGTGTAGTGAATTCTTCCTCTATTCCACAAAGGGGGATTCTTGTCGAACGCTTGTTCTGGCAGCTTAGACAGCCAATAATGGAGTGAAATAGAGCAGTGCACAAAGTGGAGAAAGGACTCAGGAAATAACTGATCGTAGAATGAACCTAGCACACCAGCTGCAAAGTATTGCCTTTCTTGTGGGAGATTGTTAAATAGGGTGTTAAAATCGTTAATTGGTTGATCATTGAAGAAAACTTGAAATTCTGGAATTTGGAGGTATGGAATTGCAATTCATACTTGTGCTTGATAGCTTCAAGCAATTTTTTTTTTTTTTTATAGCTTCAAGCAAATTTTGATCATGGAAAAGGTGTTTGGTCCTACCAAACATCCTAAATCTGCAAGACGAAATGTGTTTGAAGCAATTGGAAGATTCTTAAAGTCCAATTTCTTAGCAATCTCCTCATCAATTTCTTCTTTAACTACATTTGCGCTTCATCTCCGGAAAAAAAAATGTGCCAGGCTTTAAAAAGAAAATGAGATGTGAGGAAAGCCAATACATGAGTTAATCAGCAAATTAAGGCAATGCCTGCAAGTACGAGTTCTTGTAATAGCTTTAAGCGCCATCTCCACCAACCTTAGGAGGTGCGTTGTCTCCGGTTTTGACTTTTTTTTAATCCGTGCCAGTGTTTATAAATTTGCTGTGAAATTGTGCCTATATGCTCTGTATGTGAGAGAGTTTACCAACTAAAACAAAAATGTCAACATCGAAAATTGGTGATCTTTTGGAGATAGTTAAAATGACAAGTGAACTGTATCTGTATGCTGTCTGTGTGAGTTTATTAACCATCAAAGAATTATACAGCATATATGTGTTTTTTGGACATTGATGATGCAACTCCATGTTTTATAATAAGAATCCACTCAATAGAGTTATTTAAACTTATAACGACACTGTTTAAGGAATTGTAATTATCAACTGAGAAATGGTAATACAATTTAGTCTTTTTTTCACCCCTTCAGCATATAAAAGAGTGATTTATTAGGAGCTAGAACAGTCAGCAGTATGCACATGCGCACACTGCAAACCAACATGTCTAAAATGAAGCTGCAAGATCTCATTCCACGGGAAATTAATTATCTATTGCGGGTATGTACTCGAATTGATTCATAGAAACTCTGCTTGGAGACACTTTAGTGATTGTGTTCGCTGCAGAATCTTATGATAAAAACTTTGATCAAATATTTTTGAGGTGAGCAGTGAAGCCATTGTTACTGAACTTAACCCAGCAAGCTCTGTTTGCCGAGAGCCTTGATAATAATAATTAGAAGAAAAAAAATCTTTAATAATATTCAAGTGAAAAGGTCCTGATATTAAAAAGTTCTGCGCAAACAGGAGTTTTTTTGAACACCTTTAATAAATGGCATGTAAACCCGTTTATTCTTTATATTCAGAAAGTCATTAGTTAACTTCAAATCATATATATAAAAGCTTCCTTTACTTTAGTCTAGGTTCGTAAAATTTCTATCTTTGAAAAAAATAAGTGTGGACAATAGAATAATTTTGTCCTCGTCTCTATTTCATAGAAGATTTTATTTACCTTTATATCATCTCCGTTTATATATTTATTGTTTTGAATATTTCATGAAGACAATTTTTTTTTTATCTCTTTTCATTATGCGTATTTTAATAACAACAATTTTTCTAAAAAAAAAAATTACAAGAATTTAAAGTAAAAATTTGTGACTTATCCTAATAGTTTTTTCTAAATGATTTATCCTTAACAAACGAACTTAACAAAATCTTGTACGACCAAAAAAAATAAAAAAAAATAATCATAATAAATTTAAAGTACAAAAGACACGGGTTTGTATGCTTGCCGTTTTCTTTTTTTTAAGAAAAAAAAGCAAAAAAAAATGATATACATCAGATGTTAGGAAAAGTAGATAATTCTTTCTTCTATATTAAGGTTGTCCCCGGTGTCTTTTTTTAACATGGATATATTGACAATTACTAAAAACAATTCAGTGCAAACTGAAGAATGAAGGAAAGAAGTGTGTTGATCCATCAACCTTCACTCGCATTAAAAAATTTCCATATACTTGATTTCTTGTATTGTTTCGTATATGCAAAAAATAATAATTACATTACTGTAAAGCCACTATTCTATGTACATATTTGTTGCAAGGTGGCAAGGAAGACATTTAGAAGTTCAGTTTGAGTTCAAAAGAGAAGATCCACACTAGGAAGTTTGTCTTGATTTCTTATTTGCACCTTAAATTTTTTTCATTCTTTCATGAATAAATGTTTAATAAGGAGAACTTAACCTGCAAGCTTATTTTCCCTTTATCCAAGTCCAGCCTAGCCCCTGTTACCAGCCAGTGCCCTGGACTGTCCTGTGGCCCTCTACACAACTGTGACGTATCTACGAACTTCAAAAGCTTTTGTGTTTGCACTGGTACTGGAGGCCCTGATGGAAATACACTGGAATCCACCACCACAGTCTTAGGTGTCTCTTTCACAGGATTGCCTGTTAACGACGTGCTTATGGCAGAGAAGAGGCCAGATTTCTGCGAAAATCCTGAGGAGCCTTGTGCCCAGCTTGACTGAACTATAAAAGAACATGAAACCTTGGAGAACAGTAACCGAAGATGGAGGACACTCTTCGAGTTATGATTCTTTTTCTGAAGTTTAGCTCCTGTGACAATGTAAGCTACATCTTTTGTAGAACTCCATCTGGCGTCATATTTTACTGGTGCTGTGCATACATGGGTAAACTTTTTTCGATTTATAGCTTCAAAGTATCGTTCGTTATCCATGTCATCGGACCCTCGCCATAATTGCATGCTGTCATCTATCTTGTTTGCAAGAATTGTTGGTGTGTTTGTTAGGTGTTGGAGGTGTATGGCTAACCTGAAAAGGGGATATATAGGCCTGATTAACGCTAATCATAAGGCATATATGATAAAGACCATGCCACATTGCCACAGAAACGTGTTTATCCTCCAATTGGCCAAGAGAAACGATGGCCGTGAAAATTCTTCAATTTGTAGAGGATTATTTTAAAAAGGTTCATATGTTTTTGACTGTTACCTGTTGCATTTCATCCCTTCAAGATAAAATCTCATTCCAGTTACTGGTCTCTTTCCAACTGTAACCTGTATGGCCAGAGCATACTTTTGTAAAAACAGGCACTAAATTATATGAAAATTCGTACAAGGAAATGACAGGTTTAGCCGCTACCTGACTAGTGTTCACATATAGTTTAGGGCCCAGAAAGTTCAAGTGAAGAGCTGAAGATGAACTTGCCACATTTGTGGAAGGGCCTAGTGGCAGGTCATTGTGAACAGGGGCCCAACTCTTGTGAGATTGGAAGTCAAGAAAATAAGGCAGATCAGATAAAGGAGGCTTGTCTGCGATCACATAAGAAGGAAAAATCAGTTTCACGCGAGTGGATTCAGCAAATGCAATATGCTAATTCTACTATAGTGCTTATTATAGCATTGCAGTAAGAGAGACAACAACGGGCACACTTACATCTAAGATAAAGATTGATAGCGTGAGACAAGAAACCTCTGCCAGGAACATCTTTAAGGAGAGACGTTATGGATATGAAGCTAAAATGAATTGCATCTGGCATGGAAGAAACTGTTGGAAGCCACTCAAAGTGACTACTTACTGATGGATCACCTCCCTTCTTGGCATATAGAACAGTGATTCCCTGCAAAAATCAACTCCCTACTTCAATATGAGTTTGAATAATTTGCAATGTTTTTTTTTTTTTTTGAAAAATTAGCTCTCTCTCTTCTTCGACATGTGTTATTTCCATAAGTTGTTAGTGAAAGATTATATAGAAAGAAAAATAGATATTAGGGAACTTATACACATCCACATTGTGATGGTATCCGCTATGAGAATAAATGTGGGCTGGGGACGTTGGGTCCTCTGGGCCATGAATTATATTTATAGCTACCCATTAAGTTCCTCATATTCCAAACCGGTGTCAATAATCAATAACGTGGTGCCATGACAGCATTAGAATTTAAAAACGATCATTTGCAAGAGGGGAACATACATCTTTTGTGTTGCTGACAGAAGAGAAGCTATCGAAGGCAACAGGCTGTGGATCAAAGACATTGAAAGCCTGCGGTGCCTGCAATTCATAGCCCAGATGAATCATTAGGACTATGTTGGGATAGAAAAATCTTAAATAAACAAACAAAAGATTTACATGGTAGGGGAGGGGATCGATTAACGTAACCTTAGACTTGTGTTCTCTTGCTTTTGGAGTAAAATTGCACGTCCCTGAAAACAACTGATCACCAAGGTCATCTAAATGTTTCTTCAGCTCTGATGAGCCCACATTGGAAGATTTGTCTTGCCTGACCAGAACCACGTCATGGCCACCTATGCTCAACCCCACAATAATATGTGTCCCGTATTTTTCAATGAACCTGTCAGGCATTTTAATTTTGATGAGATCAAATGTGGTTTACAAGTTCCACGAGTTTGGTTTGTGTAGCAACTTCGTCTACCAAACCCTCCAACGTGCATTGAACTAAACCAAGATTTCGAGTTCAATCAGGGTTTGGGAAATGCAAGGAGCAAGTCAGCATATCCCCTCGAGAATTAGCCTTGTGGCAACCACGCACGGTCACGTTTCTTCTTAAATTTTCAATTCTATGAACTTAATTCGAAAAAAATAAAAATATTTATAAAATATAGTGAGAGCGGGGTCGGGGGAATGGGAGGGTGGCCTATCACTTGTCTGAAAGTGGTTAGCACTTCAAATCCAAGCAAGTTGACATTGTTGACTACCATGTTAAACTAGCGCGGAATAATTTCTTAGCATGTGTTATTAGTCAGACGAGGGAGCTAGTCTATTTGACAAAACAAAAAGAAATTGCAATTAAATGAACACCCTTTGATTTCACTTGGTCTGCGGAGCTGGATTGGCCATCTCTTTGAGTTTTTTTCTCACATAAGCATGTGGCCAAACTTATTTTCCAGCACAGTTAAGGAGAATAATTTTCATTCTATATAAAAACAGTAGCTGTACATGCCTATGTATTTGCTACTTGCGTGTTTATTTATTGTGCATCTTTTATACTTGTAATTTATAATTTGTGCATGTATTATATTTACGACTACCTGATTAATTATTTGAAGATAGTTTGAGAAGTAAGTTTATCTTTTATTCTAATTTGGAAAAGAAAAAAAACCTCATAACTCTTTCCTTGTTTTAGCTAGAGTCAAAGGATCAGATCCAAGAAATTTGTCCTTTCTCGATCATTGAGTGTTGTTTTCATTTTATAAATCGGTCAATCTCACTCCATAATTTATTTTTATTACTTAAATAGATGAAAATATCCCTAATCATATACTTGCGTGTTGCATTTATATCTCGAAAATATAGCTAGAAGTAGAAAGCCTTCCTTAGGTTTCCTTTTTATAATTATCTATAACCAAATTAAGTTTATTTAAAAAAAATATTGTCACGCTTCATTTTTTTTCTTGTGTAAGATTTTTTCTGCGTGTGTTGTCAAATGTAAAATTTTGAAAACTTGAATTTTTTTATATTTTTTTTTAAGTTTGAATAGGTTTTTGAATTTTAATAATTAAAAATACATATTTATATAAAATTCGGTCCTATTAAAATTAGATATTCCATAATTATATTGAAGATAAGGGATAACATAGTCTATTAATAAAATCTATTATAAATATGAAGTGGAATTAACAATTCATAAAGCGCAAATAACACCAATGACCATCCTGAATATAATTAAATATGACCCATAAATATTTCCGTGTGTTTGTGTCAATTACGCCTTTAAAATGGGTAATTTAGATATTGAATACTCACATTTTTCTAATTTTATCTTTAAATATTATGCACAGTGTGATTTAAAAAAATAAAATAAAAAAAAACAGAAAAAGATGTTCAAAATAAGTTCATGTCTAGAATGTGAAAGACCAAAAAAATATATCATTTTTCTTGAAGATAATAATTTCAAACTTCAAATTCCTCTTCCAACAAAAAAGTCCATACTAAATTCTTCTTCCTATATTGCCATTTTATAC
The DNA here is from genome assembly GCF_000495115.2 of Populus euphratica. Classification (NCBI taxonomy): domain Eukaryota; kingdom Viridiplantae; phylum Streptophyta; class Magnoliopsida; order Malpighiales; family Salicaceae; genus Populus; species Populus euphratica. The sequence continues at coordinate 2,102,574 of NW_011499857.1, read as the reverse complement.
ATTTAAGAAAAATAACTATTCAAGTGACTTTTCTCTTTTACTATTTTTTGAGATTTCTCATATAATTATCGTGGCAATTTTTGAATTTCTAGATTTTCTCGTGTATAAAACACTCGATGCTTGTAATATAATTTTTCTTATTCTATACTTTTGTTAAAGTTTATGAAGTATTATAAGCCACTTTTTACAAAGAAATTAAATAGAAAACTAAAATCATACAATGGTCTTACTATAACATAGAAAAATTTTACAAGTCAAAAGGGAATTGCATGCTAAAATCGTCCAGCAAAAAGAAAGAAAGCAGCAAAGGGTCTTAAGGGTAAAAATAAAGAATTAGACAACATAAAAGTCTAAATTCATGTTTTTAAAAGTATTTTAAAAAAAAAATTAAATCTTTTTAATCTTTTTCAAATTAATATATTTTTATATATTTTTAAATCATTATATTAAAAATAATTTTTAAAAATAAAAAAAAAATTATTTTAATATATTTTTAATAAAAAATAATTTAAAAAACAATCGTAATTATTATTCCAAACGAACTTTAAACGACTAAACTGACACGAAGTTTTGAATAGACTTCGAAGTTTGGCCCATCTTGGTCGACTGATTCAACTCTCGCATAGGTGCAAAGAAAAAGAAAAAAAAGTTGGTTTAATCTTTTCTTAGTCAAAGTTATCAAATCCGAAGCGAGCAAACAAGCAGAATTCTTTTTTTTTCATTCATTGCATGTGTTTATAATTGTATATACTACTTTTTAGCACGATTATGTTCATTATTTTGTTCATAAAAAGAAAAATGAAGAGGATGAATACCTTGCTAGAGCACAGGGATCCCAAGACGATGGAACTGCATCTCTGACTTCATCACAGAGAACCAGCGGATACCGATCAATACGAAAATTGAACAGGGTTATGAAGCAACCATCAAGTGCCAAACATTTGGTGTCAGCTGCATCAGCTGCCCATGTTTCACTTTCAAATCCAAACATGGAGTTAAACAGCCCTGATGGGATTTTTCCTGGCACGGATGCTTTTTGGTTGAAGAACTCTGACATCTGCACTTTTTCTCTACTCATAAATTTATAACCCCATATGGAAAAATCAGTAACAAGAATTAAGAGCAAAAACTCTCTTGAAGACTAATAAAATACCTGTTGGAACTCAAGGATGTCTGACTGATATCGGACACGATCTCCTTTGTCACACTTTATATCAACAGAAACATCCTTGATGGCCCCAAAACCAGGTACCTCGAGCTCTTTTTTCTCTGCTTCATTAAGGAAAACTAGTCTTTTTTCTCCTTTGCAAAACTTGAGTCTGAAATCCGATGTCAAGTCAAATCCCCTTCCAAGGCTCTTCAGAGCCCTCTCCATTATCCCGTTGCTCGTCATGATCTCCTGTCTGTAGCTCCCTAGCTCGCTTTTTTTTTCTGTTTAAATAAAGTACTGTCTTGCTGTTGAAAATTATACGGGGTGAGAAAGAGCACTCAGTTCATGAAAGAAAATGTCAAGACCGCATATATTCTTGGGATCTCATTCGTTTTGTGAATTTATAAGTATGATTGGTCAAAACTATGAATGGAGGATATTTATGAAATGGTACAATCTGCAAAGTACCTACGAAGCTTCATCCCCTTTTCTTGATTTGATCATCTACACTTTGATTAATTAGTATTTATAGTACATACAGAGAAAGCAAGCCTAGTCTGCTTTCACACACAAATGAATAGGAATTATGGACTGATTATAAACTTAGTCCTTATAGTTTACCAAACAAGTAACTAGTTCCTATCGTATTGAAAATAACTACTTGGTTACCTTAACCATCCTCAACTCAGTGGCTTCTTCTTTCCAGAAATATCCTCTTACCTAATCAAATTCTCTCATCTCATTCTCGTTTCTATTTTCCATCTCTCAAGCATATAAAAAAAAAAAAACGAGAAAAGAGCATGAAATATTGAAATTTATAAAAGGACCATATAACAATATAGGATTAAACATATATAACAATAATCTGGGAATTATTAAGTACCTTGAGAAATGGGAGTCAGTTGCTCTCCGGTCCTGCTGTGTGCACTCATGACCTCGCTAGCGGCATGATATTTCTCTAACCTTTTTGCTTCAGCTGACGATAGTGATAGATGAAAGGGGACAATAAGCCATACTGTCCTTAGTTATCCCAAAAAAAAAGTAAAATAGCTCGTGATTCCAAGACACAAAATATTGTTTACCCGTGCTCTTGTGGATCAGACTATTTTAAAAAAAACTTAAAAAAATTAAAAAGTATGAAGATTTTTTTTTATCATCTGCAATTTGTGTCATCAGAAGGTTTTGTTCCGGAAGATTTGCATGCAACACTTGGGTAAACCCGTGTCGTTTAAACGGTTATAATACCTGCCACATGAATGAATGAGAAGGCGCGCGTGAGATGATTTTGTAGGGGTAGCAAAAATAGAAACAATTAGCTTTCATTCCCATATCATTTAATTAATCATACAAGAAGCATCTCAACGAAAACAATAAGATATATATATAACTTTAATTGCATTCCATCCAATTTGATTATCTATAATTTTTATTAAATCTAACTTTGCTGTTTTATCCATGAAATAATTTAGCCAACTTGTTCACGCTACCTCCCATATATATGAATTTATTATCCTAGTCCTAATCAATGACCCAAATCATGTTTGAACATGTTAGAAAAAATTTAAATGACATGGACGTATCTGGAAAACCTATCTAGTTATACCATATTTTAAAACATGTGGAATTTTTAATGGGCATTTATTATAGAATAAAAATTTATTTTTTTAATCTAGTCTTTAAACTTTATTTTTAAATGATTTAATTTTATTTAAGAAGCATTTGATTTTAAATTTTTATAAAATGACGGAATTGAGAGATGAGGAATTAAAATGAAAAATATAATTTTTATAAAAAATAAAAATATTTTACCCACCGGTTGTTCATATAACTAGTTAATAATCTATTACGTGTGCCAGCTGCAAGTGACTGCAACGCTGATCTTATGCACGTCGTTTCCGTGTGGACAACAAATTTTATTAAAATTTAGATCTACTAGGCAACACCTTAGAGCTTGTCGTATATATCAGGACACAGGAATACTGAAAAAATAACAGGGCATATGCTGGCAGGTGCGAATGATCCTTTACCGGCACAATATGCTTGCTGTGTCCTCATGTAAGTTTCTTGCAAATCCATGTAATTCATTGATCTGGCTAGAAAGGCCTGATTATTCCTCAATCTCCTCCCCGTGTCGAACGCGACTGAAATTTGAATATCTTCATGTTCGTTCCACTGAATCTTCAATAATTGATGGGAGGACATTTTTATTCTCTTGAACAAGTCGAAGTGAGATTTTAAAGGGTTAGCGCATGATTAGGTTCATCATAATTAATCACCGATGACTTTGATTAACTCAGAAAGGCCAGCTCTGTGGTAGAAAAGAAAGCTTATTTCACACAAGTCAACATGAGAACTTTGAATCTTGTAAATATCTCTCTCTAGTTGTTTTGAATGATAGCAGCTCCGCGCACAACCAGAAAAGTTTTGAGTGGTTTCTCCCATGCAATCCCGTTTTGATTTCAGACTGTCAAAAATAATAAGAGCCGACATACGTTTTATCTATGAAAAAATTAGTAAAATGCCACTTCTTATTGCTAGCTACGGAAAAAACAAAGGTAGGATATTGTGGAAGCAGTCAAATCGTGGGTGACAATTAATGCAAAGAAAAACTTATTGAGCTGCTTGGATTCATTACATTATTCACCAGTCACATCCTTGGATAAAAAATAAATAAAGCAATTAAACATTTAATTTATCTTTATTCTGTAACAGACGTCTTATCAAATTATTTGAATTAGTGGTATGTGGATGCACCTCTGCCTCGTAAGCACCATAAATTTGTCCTAAGAATATGCTTCCATAGCCAGAGGGCAACCAAATCGAATACAGTGGTGTGGACCTGGACTAGACTTTTATTGGACCCGTTTACACCTGAGCTCCGAAAGAAGTACAAGAGGCCTGGTGTGAAACGCAGAAATCCATTCAAACACCAACGATTGACCCTTGATCATGACAGTCATCAGATCGACGTGTTGTTCATGATTGGTTTGCATTTCCCATCAACCTCGGTAAACTGTTTACAGCCATCGTAATTGATGATCCATTGTTATTGGTTCTTCTGGGTCATGCTTGCATAATTTAAAAAAAAAAAGTCCATTCCCCTCTTGGATGACTGACTGGGTTATTGACTTTTTTGTGTGTTTCTCCGATGTGCCCTGGATTCTACCCGGTGACGAGGGAGACAGGGACCTTTCCGCCAATAACTCGCTCCGTAATTGCCATCTTCGTGATGAAGGGCTTCGATACCGAATTAACATAATCAACTGAAGGTAAACAGCTTTCATTCTATAAACATCGTCTTTTTTTATATCAGCTCTGTGAATATAATTAACTTTGAGATCTGGTAATTTTAATGCCCAGCTACTTCATTTATCAATTACAAAATTCTTTTATCGTTTATTTGTCACGTAATATGCAGTAATTGATATAAAAGCCATCTATAAAATGTAAATAAGAACTTGAATGTATCAAATGTATCTTGAAAATGTTCTTCATGTATCCAAAATGTATTCTTATTCTAGCGTATCTGTATTTGATAGGCTCGATGTGGATGCAGAGGATGTTTTGAAGCATAGAACTTCATGTATCAGGTGATGTTAGACATAACCAAGCTAAGTAGCTAGTCATGTCTCCTTGGATTTCTCCTACAAAAAGGCAAAAAAAAATCGTCATTGAGAGGCCTAGAGCCCTCCTTCCCAAGACTTGGTCCTCTCTCCTTGGAAGGCAGCTCCCCACCCCCCTGCACCCGTCTCTTTTTACCTATTATGGGTGGGAGGATTTTCTTCGTATCTACTCTTTGAGGTAGATAGAGGCTTTTGATTTTAGTTTTTCTCTTCTTTTCTCTGGATTTTTTTATGGACACCAAAAGTTCGAAATATTTCAAATCCATGGTGGTTATTTGACGACGAGTTTGTGTTTCGTTTGGGTGTTCAAGGCACATACATGTACAGTACCTTTCCTATATGTTTTGCTTTTCCTTTTAATTTAATGATACGAATTAGCAACGTGGCATACATGCACCCTTAAAACCAAGGGTTGTGACTTGTGAGAGACCCTCGTACCTTTGCCGGTATGCTGATTATGGTAAACGGGAAGTGAAATTGAAAATATGTCTTTTTTCGCTTTTTATCCTGTTTTATGCACTTCAATAAGCTAAAATCTCATTTATCTATAAAAAAAATTATTTCTATATATATTGAAAATAAAGAAACTAAAATCCAAGTGACACAAAAAAACACAAAAAGAATATATTAAAATAATTTTATTTTTTTATCTTTTTATATATCAAATATATTAAAATATAATTGATTTTTTGAATAATTTCTTACCATTGGAATGCATATAAGTAAAAATATATTTTTTTTTTCTATTTAAAAAATCATATTAATAATTTTATCTTTTTGGAGTGCGGTCAAACCACATTTCTAATAAAATTTAAAAAAAATTTCTTTGATGTTTTTTATCATTTTAACATGTTAATAAAAATTATTATTTTAATATTTTAAAAATTAAGAATTACTATAATCTCAAACAAATTCTTAATAACATCTCGTTTGATAATGCCATGGGAATGGATCACTTTATAAAATCAAGGGTTACGAGAAACACTCGGATTTTTGTTTTTAGAACCTGTTTATTTTTATATTTTAAAAGTGTTTTTGAAAAAATATAAAAAGAATTTATTTTTTTATTTTAGATTTATTTTTTATTTTTTTTTCATATAGTTTTGATGTAATAATATCAAAAATAAATATTTTTAAAAAATTTAATATTTATTTATATAAAAAATAATTAAAAATAATTACTATAAATACTAAACAAGCTAATATTCTTATTAATTAATAATTATTATAATCTTAAACAAATTCTTAATAGCATCTCGTTTGATAATGCCATGGGAATGGATCACTTTATAAAATTAAGGGTTATGAGAAACACTCATATTTTTGTTTTTAGAACTTGTTCGTTTTTATATTTTAAAAGTGTTTTTAAAAAAATATAAAAAGAATTTATTTTTTTATTTTAGATTTTTTTTTATTTTTTTTCATATAGTTTTGATGTAATAATATCAAAAATAAATATTTTAAAAAAATTTAATATTTATTTATATAAAAAATAATTAAAAAATAATTACTATCAAAATACTAAACAAGCTAATATTCTTATTATAGTTAAGTCAACAAGAGTAGATAAATTTGGTTGGGTTTAGTTGAGTGTATTGAGCATATTGATGGTTCTTGTCATTGTTCTTCTTCTTCTTCTTCTTGTTATTGTATACTTTATACTTTGTTCAAAAAGATTGGAAAATACTAGAATTATGTGATTATTTTTTTGGTTTACAACTATCATAATGTTTCGGAAGCAATGCTTTTTATATTTTTTTGAATCAATTAGACATAGGGCATGAGATCTAATGAAACCATGGATATCTTGTTGCAGAGTGAGCTCCGTATGACTCTCCCGCTGGGGAACCTGCAATGTATATCTTCCATTCATTACATATAAACCGAAAATGACCGCTTATCAAATCATCTCCGTCTTGACTGCCCGTTTCTTTGAAGGAAATCTCCTTCAAACGGACATGGTATCTCGAAAGTCCACGCCTTCTTCGAAGTAAGACACTGGGCCACGGGCCACATGCCCAGCCACAAAAATTATTGGCGCACCTTAGCCCATGTCGGAAAATTAAGGGTTGCTTTGTTTAATGTCAACTATTGTTCAATATTTTGAAAAAACAATTTCAATGCTATTAATCATGAAAATGATGAAAAAGAAAGTTGTGGTGGTGGTAATAAAGTCATGGTGGTGGAAAAAATGATAATAGTCAAATGAAATAGTAATTAAAATAGGTAGATAATATTTAAAGTAAAATAAATTAATATTGATAAGTACAATTAAAATTATCAAACTATAGACCATTAAAAAAAAATCAAAGTCAAGATTTTATTTTAGAGAAAAAAATTGTCAAATAACTAGCATATCATGTCATGCTAGAAAATATACGGGAATACTGAGACCTCTTTTTTGTTTTACTTTCCTTTTAAGATTGTATTTGAGAGTGTTGTTGTAGTTATTTTTTAAAGTGTTTTTTACTAAGAAAATTATGTCAATAATATTTTTTTATTTTTAAAAAATTATTTTTAAAATTAGCACATCAAAATAATTTAAAAATATAAGAAATATATTAACTTAAAGTAAAAAATAATTAAATTTTTTCAAAAATATTTTTGAAACACAATGCCAAAATGGTAATGGGTGATGGATGTTGTGTACATTATACAACATACTGAAACATATCAGTTTTTTGTTTACTATTCATTCTCTCACAAAACACCAAGGATTGGAGTGTAGTTCTTTTCTTTAATTTTCAATTTGATTCTTAAGTTTTTATTTTGCTTAATTTAGCCCTTTTGAACCTAAATTCATCTAATCTACATATTTTTTAAGGAAGAAGGGTTGAATTGAAAGACACGAAACTGAAGTGGAAAAAAAATAGAACAAAAGGTGTGTTTGAAGTTTGTGTTGAGTTTATCCCCCCCCCCCAAATCCATTGGAGATATTAAGTTATCAATCTTTGTAATTCTTAAAAATTTTATTTTGATATCAAACTTTATTTTTGTCATTTTCAGTTAATTTTTGGCTAAAAGATAAAGAGAGAGTCATTAGATTTTGACAGACAAAAAAAAGTTATTTTTGGTGATTATTCTAGCCACAAAAACAATTATTCTTTGTATTAAATAGTTTCTTGTGATTAGAGGATCTAGGTGTTTTTTTTTTTAACCTTGAAAACACCTAAAAAACAAATTTATACTTAGGGAGATTTTTGGGTTTCGAATTAATTTCGGGTTTTAAAGCATCTTTTTGTATTTTTAGAGGTCATGGATTGGTTTAACATGGTTCTTAGGGTGTTGCTTAAATATTTCAAGTAAAAATTGATTAAAAATAAATTTTTAAATTAAAAAACCTTGTTTTTCTAACCACACTAATGGCCAGATTTTAAACTTAGCAAATAACATGTCATAATTTTTTTTTTAGAAAATAGTTGGGTGGACAACATGTCGTCCACCCCCATTATAATTGAAAAAACTTAAAGTCTCACATGCAGGCCATACATTCATGGGATAGGTACTTGGCCTAGCATACCAAAACTAGCAACACCTGGTCTAATTATTTTATTCTTAAAAAAAATAAGATGAATTTTTTTAGTTGATGCCTTATTTTATATGAGTTTTTAAAAAGAAATTTTTGGTATAAGATTCAATTAATGTTCATTCTCTATGACCACCTCCTAGCTTATTTAGTCAGCTGTATGTTTTTTCTAATAATGAGTGTTTAATTTTCAAAGAGGTTGGTATGATTTACATGTAATTTATTTTAATTTTATATAGATTGAATTTGATTTTTTTAAATGATTTTTTTATAATATTTTTAATATGTGCAACTTTACATAGTATTATATATATATATATATATATATATATATATCTTATCCATGCAATTTGATAATGTTAATAGTGATTGAAAACGTTTTTTGTTTTTTTTAATTTGATCATTCGACATTATTTTTTAGTTTTTTTGTTGTTTTATATTTTTTTATATTATTAAATTAATTAAGATTTAACTTGATTATTGAATTTCTCTTACTTTTTAAAAAATACAAGCATCTACTGAGCTTTTTTATTTCTAGTTAAAAAATTGATCTCATATTTTTTTATAAATATATACAAATAAGATTATTGAGATATTTTATGAATATTATACATATATTTTTATAATATTAGAAAGCGTTCATCTTTTATATTAAATCATTATTGTTGTTATTTTTTTTTTTAGCTGAATTTATTAACTTCATCCAACTTAATGATTAGAATCTTAGATTTTTTAATTCTTAAAAAATATGGGTATACTTTTAATATTTTTTTTTAAAAAAAAACACTCACATCATAGTGTGTAACAATTAGCTAATTATAGCGATGTTTACATACATGTCATCAATTTATTGCTAACCTAAAACTTTTAGTATGTGACACCCATTAAAAATACTATTTTTCGAACCTCAAATAGCTTGTTTTTATTTTTAAGTATATTTCATTCAACCCTAAAGATTTTGAATCACATATTTAGAATTTGAACTTAACTCTAGTCTTTACCCATAATTTTTATTTATTTATTTTAAAGACTAATTTTTTTAATAGTAAAAATGTTTTTGGGTTAGCTAATTATTTCAATGCACAATGATAAATATACATTACGATATACACCGTATTACATGTGTTAATTTGTTACTAATTTAAATTTATTAAATCTATATGTTCCTATGTATAAAATTCAATATGTCTAATTTTTATTCAATCAGAAACCATTATTTATATACAATATAAACAAATCATAATGTGTTCCTATGTCATTTACTCGTAATATTTTTTTATAAAAAATAATAAATTCAAAGTTAATTAGCCCAAAAAAATCTTCAAGGGATTCAAGAATATCCCCCATGAACTGGGGTAACCACGCTCGAGTTCATGTTGTGCATGATACATCCAAATGATACTAGGCGTAAGGATACCAAGAGTGACACACTGGAGCCCAGCATGTCGCCCAAGACTCTTGGTGCTAGGAGTGACACACCTGGCATTGTTGGGTGTGCACCCATAATAAGTGGGCTCTAGCTACGACGCCTGAGGCTCCCATGCTGCTGAGGCGTACTGCCCTGACCTGTTGGTGTTGGGAGTGACATGCCATGTGCTTCTTAACTGGTGCTGGGTATTAACCAGAATTTTATTTGATTATTTTTGGAGTTATATTGTTTTCAAGAAAATGGTCATAAAAAAATTTACACTCCGAAACACCAACAAGGCAAAACATTTGTTTTCCTAACAAATAACATTCCTCATTTTTCTCCCGCTGTCATCCTTGGAGATATCTTACAAAAAATGGCATCTTATTGAAAGTAATTTTGAAATTCCAAGAACCCGTTACATATACGCGGCCACGGAAAACCACCCCTTAACAAGAAATTATTTCCCGAATGATGAAAACAAACGAAGACAAGAATAACTCATCTGCTTAACTGATAGTTAACATGATCCAGGATTAAACGGATAATAATATACCTAAAAGGATGATAACAATGGCGAGTCATTTGGTCAAAGCCCGGATGACAAGACGACAGAACGAGGAACAAATCAACATCATTGTAACTTGTACATATGGGGACAGACAGGGAGAACTTATGAAACACGTACAACGAGTCAAATTGAACAAGAGAACAGTCAACATGTGAACATTTTAGAGTGTACCGTAGGCCATAAAGACCACTGAATGGAGACAGTTCATGGCATTATACCAGAATGGCAGAATCGGCACAAATAGCTGCCCAACAAGAGAGACAGAACCAAAGTGGGCGGACAACTAGCATTTTTTTCGTTTTTGATTTTTTTTTATGCATAATGCTCTTAAAAAATATTTGCTTTGGTATGTATTTAAAAAAAAAAATAGAATTGGTTTTAATATCCAATCATTACAAAATGCTTAAAAAACATCAATTTTTTAAGGTTAACATACTTTCGAAACAAAAGCAAACTCAACCACGATACCGAGCCGGCACTAAATTGCAAAAAGGGACATTTTTCCCTTTATCGTGCGCACCAGATGGTTTGTCTAGAAAAGTCCTCTTCTAACCTTCCTGCGTCCAACTCCTACCATGGAGGTCGCAAATCTACCGTTTTAGCAAAAGATAAGATTGGGTGCCCTACAGCCTCGGGGGCATAATTTTTCTTAAACACGTGTTTGTTAACCACAGTTCAATATGCCCGAAATCAACTAAATCAAAGTTCTTTTTTTCACCAATCCCTGTCATGGTTAAAGCTCTTTATTCTCCTCTTGTAAGCTCTAATCCTTGTCTTCCAAATTACACGCGACTTGAAGAAGGTATAGCCTTTCCTAGAACAAAAACTCAACAATCTCAGATTGATGGCACAAACATATATTTACAACCTCACTAGTCAGAGATCATAGACAAAAGAGTTCCGGTCGCACAGCTTCTCTCAAATAACACTATCATAATTTACAAATCGAAGAAAAGCAGAGAAATACAGAAGAAATAAAAAAAACCGTGGATTACAACGCTCAACCTTACACTTCGAAACAAACAGGCATTTTTCACTAAGCCTATACTGTAACCGTCTGTTCTGAAACAGAGGCCAAGCCTTGCATCAACCTAACAATTTCTGCTGTATCATCCAGGTAATATTTAGCCTTACTGGGTTTTCGACCAACAGTACAAGCAAACACTTCCGCATTTTCAGCAATTGATGGGCCTGCCATGGAGGTGGTTATTACCTCAAACATATCTTCATCAGACCTATCATCGCCAATGCACAGAACAAAATCTGGTGACATTTCATTTTCTTGCATGATGGAGAGTAGGCGTTTGGCTACAAGTCCCTTGCTAACACCCTGAAAACAGACAAGCCAGTTTGGGACCTTTCGGAGATAGTAAAATAAAAACATCGCTCAAATGTTGTTGAATTGTAACTTCTATAGATTGTGGAATTTGTCCTCCAAGGGGAAAAAACGCAAATTGTGGAATATGCTCACAAGGAAGTTACCGAATTCCAAGTAAAATAAGAAAGAACCTGGTGAACTGAACCTAAACTTAACTAAATGCAAGTTTTCTCCATTTCTCTGGCCTGGTTAAGAGTGTCCCAAAACATGGTAAATATTTCTCTGTGAGATAGCTATGAACAATTAGCAGTATAATTCTTACAAACAACCAAATATGACATGGTTCCAACCTTTTTGGTTTACTATTTAAATTGTAATCTAGTACCATTCCTAGTCTCTTTTGCTCCAGGTGTCTACCATCAATAAGCAAATTCTGCAAAACTAAATGGACACCTCTTCAATGGGAAAAAACAGATATTACTTGCCTGAATCGTAGTTCTTCCAACCCTGAACAGTGAAAATGCAACACAACGCAATCAATCTAAACTAGGTTCGAATCGCCAAAACTCAAGGCAGAGTAGTCTGTCCATGGCATGCTTGTTTAAGTATTTCTTTTCATAAGATTGCCTCTATCAGAGCTTGTTTAAGAGGTCCAGTTGCAATGGAACCGATCTCCCCATAAAATTTCTACCAAATTTCTCTTTAGATTTAATTGAGAAGATGCCATATTCAAATGCAAGCCCACGAGGTTTAAATTCAGGGAACAAAAGAAAAGCAGAATATACAACAGAACACAGGGATATATAATGCGAACCTGAGGTTTGACTTCCACTATGTTCTGCCCACTCTTGACTGTAACAGGTTCATTGGCTAGCACACTTTCAAGATGATCAAGAAGTTCTTTTGCTTGGCATGACCCAAAGTCTGGATCTGCATCCTCATAGCACCATACTAGTGAAGTTTCCTTGTCCTCGATAGTTGACCCATCTGTTGTTTCAGTGTAAAGCTGCATCACAGGCTCTGCAATCTGCTTCCAAGTGGTATCTGCTACAGGGACGCGTGTCTCCCACTCTGCATCTCTTTTTAGCCTACAAAACACACAACCATCAATTTCAAACCAAATCACCCTAAGCCTAGTATTTGGAATTAGTTTAAAAAATGAACCAAATTACCTAAGAAAGTAGCCATGTTCTGCTGCTAATCCCAGTTTCTCACACTCAGAGAACCATTCAGCAACTGTGTTGCGGCTTCGAGCACTGACAAGGAAAACCATGTTGTTCTTATCTCTACACAAGTTGTTTATGATGTCAATGGACTTTGGGGATGGGCTCTTATCAATAGAAGCCTGAGGCATCAGTGTACCATCATAATCCAGAAGAATTGCCCTGGTTGTGGTCCTCTTATAAGCTGACACAATGCGCTCCATTGAAAGCTTCTTGAAGTTAGGATCAAGTGCCACAACTCTGAAGCTCAGTCCAAATCCAATACCCCAGCATCTCCTCCTTGAATGATCGCGACATGTCCTCTCCAAATCCTGAAGAAAACTACGTGCCCAATACCCAACATCATGGGTACTGACATATCGGTAATGCTTCTCATGTCGGAGTTGTTTTTCAGGTTCTGCCATCTCCAAGGCAAAGTCCATTGCATCTGCCACAGCATCAATATTCCAAGGATTTACTCGAATGGCTCCACTCAAAGATGGAGAGCAGCCAATGAATTCAGAGATGACCAACATGCTCTTCTTAGGGGTACAAGGTTCTTGTCCCAACAATTTATTCAATCGATCATTACCTTGGCGACTGATTATGTATTCATAGGGTATGAGATTCATTCCATCCCTTACAGCAGTGACCAAGCAACACTCTGCGACAACATAATAAGCCACTTTCTCGTAAAACTTCAATGGCGCGTCTATCAAAACAATGGGGTCATATCCAGGCTTCCCAAATGTTTCATTGATCCGTTTCACAGCAGCATGTGTCTCAGCTTGGACTTCTTTCACATCTTTTCCTTTACCCCTAGCAGGATTCGCTATCTGCACCAACACTATCTTCCCTTGCCACTCTGGATGCTGCATAAGTAACTGTTCCATTGCCAGCAACTTCAAACTTATACCCTTAAAAATGTCCATGTCATCCACCCCCAGCAACATTATCCTATCTTGATCGCTAAACTGCTTAATGAGCTCCTTGACCTTTGCTTCAGTCTCTGGAAGGCTCAACACCGACTGAAGCTGACCCATGTGTATACCAACAGGAAGAATTTTGATGCTTACAGTCCTACCACAGTACTCGATGCCTATGTATCCTCTCTTAGATTCATAGGAAAGGCCAAGCATTCTACTACAACATGACAAGAAATGTCTAGCGTAGTCAAAAGTATGGAACCCAATTAAATCTGAATTCAACAGAGCTCGCAAGAGCTCTTCTCTAATAGGCAATGTCTTATAAATCTCTGACGAAGGGAATGGACTATGGAGGAAAAACCCAAGTTTCACCTTATTAAACCTCTTCCTCAAGAAAGTAGGCAACGCCATTAGATGATAGTCATGAACCCATACGAAACCATCCTCTGGATTAATCACCTCCATAATCCTATCAGCAAATATCTTATTTACTGACACATACGCTTGCCACAATGACCGATTAAACCTACCCCCAAGGTCAGGTGACAAGGGCAACATGTAATGAAACAAAGGCCATAATTGTTGTTTACAAAAACCATGATAATACCTGCTAAAAAGATCTGGTGGGAGAAATGTTGGCACACATTTGAAGGTCTCCAAAAGTATTTGGTAGACCTCGTCTTGTTCATTAGGGTGAACTTCTTCCTTCAAACAACCAACATAAATAACCTCAATTTCATCATCCCCTAAACCATCTTTCAGCTGAAGAAGAAGTGAATTCTCATCCCAAGAGAAAATCCAGGACTTACTGCCGTCTGATTTTCTCTGCGCCCTTATTGGCAGTTGATTGGCGACAATTATGATTCGATCCTTCGGAATCGAAGAAGATGATGGATCGGAGCACACACTCTCCGATGGATCATCATCTATATCGGACATGATGCCTGCCACCGTCATAATCCGAGGAATTCGCCGGCTCATGCGGCCAAAGGATGGAGACTCGCCAGAGGCAAGCTCCAGAAGATTAGAGTATGATCTCGACACCATTTTTTTCCCCCGCTACTTCTCCTGGTTAATTATACTGTTTTGTTTCACTCTGGCCAAAATAGCCTCATTTAAGCAAAAATGTTTCAAATTGACAAATACCCTTTTCAAGACTCGCGCAGAGACCGACTTCTTGTAAGCCAGGAAATTAAATACAGCAAGAAATAATGAAAACTACAAATTTGGAAGATACCCTATTCAAGATTCACCAAACACGAAGACTATAAGTTACTGAAAAGCAAGAATGAAATAACTTCTTAAATCTGAAATTAAACAATAAAATCAGAAGTAGCACTGGAGCAAGAGAGATGAAGACACTACTAAGACCACCACCAATTCATTAAGAGAGAGAAAGCTATGCGAAAATGAGGGGAGATTTCAGGGGGGAAAAAGGGAACAAATTGAAGCAAGTTTCTCGGCTGCCTAGATAAAGAAAGGGGGCGAGATGGAAAGAAATATAGGAATGGAATAGATACTTATCTGATCTGTATTCTGTTCATTTTTAATATTAATATAACAAAATTTAAAAACATTAAAAAAATAAATTTAAAACAAGAAAATAAAAAAAAAATATTAACCTTTTTTATTAGCTTTTTGAAGAGCTGTCTCTCTCAGTGACCCCTGTGACCTTAAAAAACACCTCCTCAGAGAAAAAGAGTTTTTTAAAATTAAAGATGAGACTTGTTTTTTAAAATATTTTTTTATTTATAAATATATTAAAATAATTCTTTTTTATATTTTTAATATTATCACATGAAAAAAAATTTAAAATATCAAAAAAATATTATTAAAAAAATAAATTTTAATAAAAAAACCACTCTAATCTCACAAAATACTGAAAGCTGGAATAACAAATCACAATCCCAGCTTTGCTTTCATATTTACATTGGTTATAATTTAATCCTTATATTTTAATAAATCTATATATTAATCCACATATATGGCTTCTGGTTTGAGAAATGAAATAGACACCACAAAGAGATTGGTTGGTAGGCTATCTGCTGTGATAATTATTTGTTAAAATATTTTAAAAATATATATTAAAATATTTTTTATTTTTTAAAATTTATTTTTTATATTAATATATTAAAATAATATAAAAAATAAAAAAATAACTGTTTTTTTAAAAATGAAAATAAATGGGCTCTTGATCTCTCATATTATATATAAATTAAGATTTGTTTTTAGTATGATTGTAGTTGCTTTTCAAAGTATATTTTTTATTTGGAGATGTATTAAAATAAAATAATTTTTTTAATAAATTATTTTTAATTTTAGTATATTAAAATAATTAAAAAATATTATTTTAAAACAAAAAAAATAATATTTTTAAAATATAAAAATAATCATATTTTAGTAAACAAACACAGGAAACCAAGGAAAAATCATGTAAAATAAAGAAATCATTAGATGGATGTAAGAGTGTTTTGTCTCATGCCTTGTATTTATTAGTTTACTGTACGAATGATGAATGACGTGATAAATAAAGAATGTTTAACAAGTTTTTGAGAACAATCAAATTTTGTTTTAACTAACAATCATGTCGAGTTGGTTATGTTTATATCAACAATCTATCTGATACGTAGTAAAGATGGTGTGGTTCAAATTACTCATTATAATAATAAAAATTATTAATTATTTTACTTTTATAAACTACATGTTTAATTTACATTTCTCGTAATCTATTCCTTGTAATAATTCTATTTTTTACTCCAATTTATTTATTTATTTATTTTGAAAGATAGAACAAGAAAATCGAGAGAGAAAAGTCCGACCAGAAAAAGCATTTATCGAAAAACGAATTGACAAAATTAAGGAGGAATATTTCAGTTGTTACTTTGTACTCTATATGATTTTATAAAACTACAAGTAAGTCATAATTAAGTCCTTGTATTTTAACGGGCCAGGGATACTGATTATTCTTTAAAAAATAAAATAAAATCACGAGACGTGTGGAAGTGAGAAGCAATAATAGTCGTTATATGTGGACAAAGAAATGTTGATCCAACGGTAAATAGCGAGGAAAAATGTCCGCTAGATATGTAGTGGCAGAGGGTTTCTCTTGACTCTTTGCTGGTCCTTATCCTTTAGTTCTTAGGTGAGTCCGCCACAAGGCGTTGGGGTGGACTGTGGGACCCACCCGCAGAGATAGAGGTGTTGTCTTAGTGTTTATTATAATTATTATTTATTATTATCCTGAAATGAGAATTAGCTGTCTAGGTGGTGAGAACCACGTGGCCCATTCCTGCTTGTTTTTGCAGGTTCTTGTGGGCTGTCTGTCAAATTATCTAAACTCCATTAGCAGTATGCATCGAGATCCGGTCACGGTCTCTACCGGTTTACTGGATGTTTTCATGTTTTTTCTTTTTTAAATATCATTAAAAACCAAAAAAAAGTGCAAATCACGGGAGTAATTTTGATTTTTTAATCTAAATATTTTGTCAAAATTGATAGATCGAATATTTAGTGTATGTTTAAAGATAAAATTAACTCGATAAAAAATATACAAATACATTAAAGAATTATTTTATTATACTATTATAATATACAAATATATTAAAGAATTATTTTATTATACTATTATAGTTTTAGACTATTAATTATTTTTTTGGTGAATAACACACCATGGAATTTATAATTTAAACTTTCTAGAAGAATTGTTTTTTTATGTTAATCATCAGATTCTGCTATCATAATTTCAGTCAAATTTATCACTGACATATTTACAAGATTCGTATAAATTATTCTTTTTTATTTTAACATGAATATCATCCCACGTCTTATCGAGATGGGTTTTTTTTTTTTTAATCCTAGCTAGGTCATTCATATTCTGGACTTTATAATTTAAACCTTCTAAAAGAATTGTTTTTCTAAATCAAACTTCGCTATTACGACTTCATTCAAATTTACCATTAATTAACATATTTACGGGATTCGTATAAATTATTCTTTTTTATATTAATATAAGTAATATCCTTTGTCTCACCAAGAGGAGTTTTTTTTTTTTTTAATCTTAGCCAGGTCATTTATACTAAAACAACTCCATCGACAGTAAATTATTTTATCGAAACCAGATAAGAACGTAGATAGCATGTATGTGCCAGCTAACCTAAACTTGTTAAGCAAGATGAATATTCAATCCTTCGCCTCGCTTCTCGTCCATCTATCCCTCAATCCAACAAGAATATAACTGATTAAGTTGGGATATTTTTAAAGTAATTAAAAATTTATATAGTTATTAATTTTAAAATTTATAAAATTAATCAAATAGGTACTAACTGTTGGAATATTTATATTGGTAGTAAAAAAAAAACACAGGATATATTTGATGGAAGGATAAATAAAGTAGCATAAATGTAGGTGTAGGAGGGGATAAACAACTCCCGGTGAGACAGATGTAAAAGTCATCTTGTCTAAACTGAACAAATAGGAAACGACAGCCAAAAGGGATAGGAGGGATCTTTTTTATGTATGAGGATACAAGGTGACCTTCTAATTCGCTTGGGTCTTTATTTTATTTTTTTTCTCCAGATAAAGAAACACTAAATTTATTACTCATCTTTTTCCTCTTTCCTCTTTATAAATCCTTCATTTATTTTAAAACTCTCCTTTTCTAGTATTGTGACGCAACAAAAGTGGAGGGCTGTTTATATATATATATATATATATATATATATATAACAGAGAATACACAATACTGGGAAATAAAAACATGTAAACATTGAGTCTTTTACTCTCGTCCTTCTTGATAAGAAAAATTACGGAAAAAATTGCTTACCAAACTCAGTTAACACGATCACCTGACCAGATAGAGTACAGCACTGATTTGAGATAACTGGATTCACAACCATCGAGATATGAAAGTAATATTTGTGATAGAAATTGTCGGGTGTATTTAACATTTTTGTTAATTCGCTCGTGTAAAAACAAGAGTCGTGGGTACTCCAGAGTGCCTAATGACCTCTCAAGGTTTGGTTATATGGATTGTGTTCGAGAGCAAATTGGAGGTGGTGCGGGTCCGGATCAGCTTGTGCTAAACGAGCCCACATCCCGTCCCCATCGGATCAGATCAAATCAGGTGAAAGCTAATTTTGCTGTGAAGGGAGGGTCGGGTTGGGTCAGTGCAGTCGCCGACCTCCCAATTCCCAACAATAGCAATAGCTGGACGTCACCTTGTCTTATCTTCCACGTCATCAGAAGGGGACCCCCACCCAATGAAAGCCTCCTTGCAATGCAAGGGGAGAAGAAAACCATAAACAAAGATTGGTAAAAAGTAAAGATCGATACGAGTGGATAAGCACAAATAAGTGCGGGGGCGAAACGACAGGCGTCACGCGAAGGCCATTTTTTGTTTGAATATGCATGAAAACGACTGACGGGACCGCTAAACGACACACGAAGCCGGCGACGCTAGTGCTCGTTTCCTCCGAGAGGATAATGTTCTAAATTTGGGGTGTAATCATATGTGCTCTTGCGTTATTAGAAACTTATGGTGACGCTAACTTGGCAAGTTTTTATCCGTCAGATTAGATATACTTTTTTGGATCGAGTCGAGTAGAAAGGATTGCACTTTTACAGGGTATATATATCCTTAGATATATACTTTTTTGAATCGAGTAGAAATGATTGCACTTTTACAGGGTATATATATCCTGCTATTTTAGGTGTGTGTGTGTATTGGTAAAACTCATCCTGCTATTTTAGGTATATAATCGAGTGGAGATTAATAAAAAAGCGTCCAAATACTTTAAGATCCTATACTTTAATGGTACGGGAATCTTTTAAATCCTGTCTGGAATAGAAACTGTTGATCGAGAAAAATCAGCTATTTTTTCCATATTTAATAAATCTTAGGAGAATAATTAAATATGACTTAATTTTTTTAACATGAAAATGTCTGGCTTGGTGTTTTTACTAGTGAAATATAAATCATTTCGATATAAAATAAAAAATGTATCAGGAACGAAGGCAAGGGTGACCTCCCCGTAAAACTCACAATAAATATAACATGAAGTAACAATCAATTCAAATCGGAACAACATTGTATATCTTCTTATCTACCTACAAGAACCTTTAAAATGACACGTGACAGAGGCAACACACTGATTCATAGACGGTGATCATGCCAGGAAAGGGATAGGGCCGGTGCATTATTTATATATATATATCAGATAGCAGGGTTTTTGCCCTTCCTCGATTTACTATATATTTTTTTGCCCTTCTCCTCCCAGACAAGGATTTCTAAAATGAACGTTCGAAATTGTGCTGCTTTTATCGCATGATTTGTTTGGATTGATTATTCATTAATATCTTTTAATTTGCTAGCTGCCAGCGTTTGTCGGCTTCTTATTATAATTCTTGGCCTTGTCACCACTCTAATCCTCCAATCCTGTTATATATATATATAATTGAAAGGAAGCGCATGCGCTAATCGCTAATCGCCGAGTTAAAACAACACCACCAAGGCACCAGCACTTATTTTTCAACAGTACCCTTCCACTCAACACATTCACGTCATCTTTTTTTGTTTTTTTTAAAAAAAAACAAACATATTCGTTGTAACACTTTATATATAAACCCAGGTTTCAATGCACTCAAACATCATCGCTTTGTTTGGATTAGCTTTCTCTGGTTCAAAGATGAAGA
>NW_011499857.1:2040748-2082102 GCF_000495115.2 Populus euphratica | reverse complement strand
GAATTGAAAAATAATATGGGCAGAGATTAAAAAACTAGCTGTTGAGGCTAGATCCAAATGGAAAGGTCTAGCCGCTTGGACCAACGTATAGATGCTTCGACCATGCTAGTGCTAACCCGAACAACATGAGGTGGTGATTAACCATGCTGTTTGGGCTAATACGACATGGAGTTGTTTTTTTTTAAAAAAAACAGATATAATGCAACATCAAAAGATATGTTTATATCCATGGATGTTTTATCTTTACTTTATTATTATTTTTCCTTTCTTTATATTTAGTTTCAAAACCAGATATTTTATTTGTCTTTTATCACAAATTAAATATATATTTTTAGTGTAGAAAAGATGCTCGATTAAAAAAAAATCAAATATCAAGTTATTAATTCAAGAAATAATTTAGATAATATAACAAAAAATAAATAAAAAAACTATACTTAAATCAAATAACTCAAAACTAACATAATAGAAGAAAAACAACAAAATATTAAAAAAAAATAAACTTTGAAAAAAAATTAAAAAAACTCAAACGAACTTTTTATATCTAATCTAATTTTAAAAACTTGTGATTCAGTTCAATCTTTAACTTGAATTCAATAAAAAAAATTTAATTATTAATTAATTTAATTTTAAATAATGAAATCATTAAAAATATAAATAAAAATTTATAAATAAAAAACTATAAAAAATAAAATAAAATAAGATAAATATTTATAATTTGATAAATTATTTTATTTCCAATACTACCCCAATACCCCAAAAGATAGCATTTGATGGCCAAAATGATGCACAAGCACTTCTTGAATATCATAGGAGTCACCCATGGCTGATTTTTTAAAATTAATATTTAATATTCAGTAATTATAATAATATTCTCGAGCAACCTCTGAAATTACAACAAAACCATTATATAATAACAAAAGAAGCATGATTTTATTTTAGAAGGGCAATTGCATAATTTTATTATTATTATAAATAGTAATGCATGTCTAAAAACATAAACATAGTAACTTTCACTTGAGAATTAGTTTTTTTATTTATATCAAATTGTAAAGTTCTACCTGTCCAGTTGTTAAATTTACTGTTTCAAGGCAATTACATCATTAATAAGAACTGTATATTGATCCTTTTTATTCACGCATATGTTCTTGTTATAGTGGTCATGTAATTTTAAAAGACGAAGAATTTCCGACAGTATGTCCAATATTCAACCCGCATTAAAACTCTTTATCCTATCTCTATTTTGCAATGTAATATTCCCAGTGATCTCCTTCAGAAAGCAAAAAAATCGCTGGGCACACGTTCTGGTGTATACCATTTTACCACTGAAAAGCATATTCTGAACAGGCAGCACGCTATCATATTCCTTCCTTCTTGAGAACACATGTAAGCTCAGGAGCTGTTAATAATCCAATACTGACTCAACATACTCTTTCTTCATTAGATATTACCTGGAACGGAAAGAAACGAGGGCTAATAACCTCGGCATAATAACGTTTCGCGGCCTGATGCGACCATGAGCTTAAAATCTATGAGTTACCCGTGCTCATTGACAAGGACTTCGATTGTATGTCTCTGGGAAGGAAATTTTTATTGTCGCCCCGACATTTAGACAACCTCAAAAAAAGCAATCCGTAAAGGCACAATCATTATTCAGTTTTTTCTTGCCGGTGAAAGCTAAAAAAATAAGTCTAACGTTGATCATTGTTATTCTTAATAAAGAAATTGATTCCACATTTTTGTAATCTTATCGTTTAATATGCATGCATCAAGTATATCTATTACTCTTAGTATTTAGATAATGCATGTCGGAATGAATACCTTGAACCACGGAATGCATGTCGGAATGAATACCTTGAACCTGATGCATAACTCAATGAGTCATAGATAAAGTACGAATATAGCATAAACTCAATTTCCGAATATCCATTATCATACCCCTATTGAGAAATTATTGATTTTTTTTTTTTAATCTAAGCTTGAGCTACAAAACTGTATAACGAATTCAGTTCGATACTGAAATTGTTGAGATATTTAGAAATCAAGACAGTAGAGATATTTGGACTTTTATTTTGACCAAACCATAAAATTCATGTCTTTTAAGTCAAACCATAAAATTCATATCTTTTAAGTAATGCATTTCTCAGCGAATGAAATCGCCAATTAAATCTCAGGAGTCCAGGGATTGCTAATGGGTCAAATTAGAGCCTTATCGAAGATATAATAAACACACCCATCAGTAGGAATCATCAAAAGCAGCAATCACAATCAAATAGGCAGAGAACTTAGCAGGGTACCCCACCACTGCTTTTGTTGAAACCTGAGTTCGAGATTTACCGTGTAAGTCTGTTATTTTCACGATGTTTTACTTGTTTATTAGGCTTACAGGATGTTTAGTAGGCCGTGAGAATTAATCGTGGTGCACGTAAGCTAACCCAGACACCCCACGTAAATAAAAAAAAAACAAAAAAAAACTCAATTCCACTTATGTACATGCTAGTTATATCCGCGAAGTCAGTCAGATATTTTTTTTAATCCTAATTATAAATATAAAAAAAATTATCTTAACCAAAAACTATTTATACTAATAAATACAAAATATAAAATTTTAATATATTTATTTAACTCGTTTTGCGGTAAGTTAAATTTTTTTAATGTAAAATAACTAATGTGTATGTCTTATAAACGTGTTTTTTTACATTGAATAATTAAAATCTATAATTACAAATAAAAAAGATCAATATTTACTTATAATAAACTAGAGTAAATATCATATATTTATAAAATTACATAATCAAACATTAAACTATAATAAAGGATTGCATTACATATGATATATTACAACCAACTAAACATGTCTTCAGCTTATTATCCCCTCACATCATTACAATTAATATTTGAATACTTCCACTTAAAAATACCAGGTTAAAATTCTGAGCATAATGGAATAAAAGTTTAGGAATTAAGAATCAAGGATAGAGTTTATCCAAGATAATAAATAAATAAATAAATAAATAAGGATAGATAAAAAGTTATTCTGCATTACGGAAGCTTCTCAAATGCTTCCAGAGAGATCCAGAGATATTGGCTTTCAAATACATTTTCTAAATTGACATGGCATAATTTTCTAAAGGGATGTTGCAAAATCTGGCTCAACGACGACTTGAAGTCAAGATCGGGTGGTGTCAATATCAAGTCATGGCTTAGAATATCAAACTGGATGTCTCGACCGTAGGGTTCAGCACCGTCTCCATTAATGTTTGATAGTGTGCTTTAGAATGGAAAGGGTTAAAATAATATTTGTTTAATTTTTTTATTTTTAACACAGCCACATTAAAATATATATAAAAAATATTTATTTTTTGAAATTTTTTTAAAACAGGTTATAATAAAAAATAAATATTAATTTAATATTTTTTTTCACCTCCAAAAACTCCCAAGAAGTATTGAGACTTGTTATTGTTTATTTGTGATAGCTCTATATTGTATTCGTTTTCAGGGATTTATTCAGTTAAAAAAATCATGGTTTTGTGGCTAAAATAAATGGTTCTTATTGTTCTATTCTGTAGAAGTGATGGTTAATGCTAAGAAGTGTTGTGATGTAAAGCCTATATAAATAGACCTTTTTTTTATCAATAAAATTAATTGCCTTTTCATTCAAAGTTGGTTTCTTAGTAATAATGATATTAGAATTTTAAATTTTATTATTTTTATTTATTAAATAAAAATTAAATATAATAAAACATTAAATTATGTAAATTTGAAGCTCGAATTTTTTTTTACTTGAAATAATATATTAAAAAATAATATAAATTATATTTTAAAATTTTATCTAAAATTTAAAAAATTTAAATTGATTAAAAATTTTAAATTGAATTATTTTTTTTTTATAAAAAAATCATAGTTGGCGTACAACTTAAAAACTCATCACTAGAATTGCTAGCACAATAAAAGCATATCCACACCCCTAGCTAAAAATAGACTTTTAAGCATAAACAGAACGTTTGATTGGACGAGTCTTATGGTGCAGAGTCGCACGCTTTAAGATTAGATTTCCTTTAATTAATATTTTTGGTACATGATCGAAGATTAGGCCATGAAGATGCGCTGTAATGGAAAAGGCACCCTGGTCAATTGTATTTTTTTGGAAAAGTCTCATTCTACCCCCTGAATTCCTAGAAAACTTATTTTAGTCTCCATGTTTTATTTTTATTTACGATTTTGTTCTTATTTTAAAGATTTTTTTGGATCCTTTTATTTTTTAAAAGTCACAGTTTAGTTTTTATAATATTTTTTTTAAAAAAACTAAATCCCTACATGATTATTCTTAGTTATGTCATGGTTGGCCATAGCTTTTTCAATGTAATGTTTATGATGTAATAAACCATTACATGCAATTATAGTAATAGATTATATTACAATTCTAAAAATTACATAACTAGATATAAAAATATAATAGACCATTGCATTATATGAATCTTTATATCTAATTAAATTAAACATGCCAAACGAGACAAAAAGATGAACACCAGCTCCTCTTTACTCATAAAAATAAAAATAAAAAACCCTATTCCCTCTAATTCCACAAAGTCACAAACCAAATCAACTGGCAAACACTATTAAAATACCACTGTGACGATGTAATACGAAACGAAATGGGTCAGTATCAACTTTCCATCGATGCAAATAAAATGTCCTGGATATATCAAATTTTAGGTTTAGAATAATCCAAAGGTGTTTCGGTATGAACTTTAAAAGTTGGTTGTTTTTGTTTTTTTATCATCCCATTTCTTAAATTTTACATGTTCTCCTTGTTTTGTTTGTGACAGTGTATACTTGGCAATCAATGATTTTACTTGTTTTTTAGGCAAACTTTCATCTTTGTCAAGCCAAGCCCAACAACCAGCTGCATATACCAGGCCTATGTTTTAAGCCCAGATCTGGAATCGCACTTCTTGGAAAGCTTGTTTTTTAGTTCAAATGTGGTGGTTCACCACTAATTTGACGTCGGCAGTTCTGCAGGAATTATGTTCAGGCCTGCCTGTTCTGAGATGATGAACCTTCGATAGCGAATGATGATTACTGCAGACTTGTTTCATGGTATTAGATCCTCAGGCTTCTTGGTGGGAATTAAATGGTAATGGGATTGCTTTTTGGGTAACCCTGGCGATGCTAGCATTGGTGGTCTTATTCGAAATCATTGTGGGCACGCAACAAGGATGACTGGTTTTTCTTGCTATTGCTATATCTGTCGAAGTTCATTCGACGGTGGCAGGCGAGCTATCGGCTTTAAGAAAATGTATATATTAGCTTACGCATTCATAACAGAGAACAGAAAATTAGTAATCGAAGATCTGCAAGCATATTCCCAGGCACGAGTACCGTGATAAATACAAATTGAGGAGGTCTTCTAGATGTAAAATTTTCAGTAAAGGCGCCTGCATAGTGTAACACCATCACCAACGGAAACTTGGGAAATCTCTAAACGGGGATCGGAGCTTATTAGTTTATTGAATTCCATGATGACTGTCCTGACAGTCCTCAAATGCTCTGGCACCTCGTCGTCTTCTTTTGCAACCATGCCAAACCACAGTGTGTTATCATAAGCAATCACACCTCCAATCTTAACCAGTTCCAATAATTGCTCATGATAATGCTTGTAGTTAGGCTTGTCAGCGTCTACGAACGCAAAGTCAAATTCTGGCTGCTTATCCTGAAACGAATCCAAAATAAAACAAAGGCAGGCATCCGGATAGAAAAGAAACATTATAGACATGTGATATATTGATAATCCTCAGAGGTGGTGCTCTACCTTATATTAATTTCCTTATATACGTTAGGAAGTAAAATAACTTTCCAAGATAATAAGAATCAAGTAAGAAATTTTCTAAAACAAATCATTGTGGGGCAATTTAAACAATTAAAAAAATTCTCTGATGGTTCTAATGATATTATAATTACAGTTTTGTTGTATATTTTAGATTTTGTTATTTTTTTATTGTAATTGCTTATTTATCTTTGAACAATAAATATAATTTATGTCAGTTATTACTAATAATATTTTTTGATATCAATGAAATTATTTCATCAAGAACTTTTTGATAATACAAGGGATATTGTTATCTAAAATTTGATATATCTTTGGCTATCTCTCTTTTTCTCCCTCTCTATTCTCATTGTAATTATACTAGTACATTTCACAATTTCTTTGACGTTACGTAATTTTGAATCATAACAAGTTTGAGTGTTGTACTTCTCAATCACAGTACAAATTGTTTACTGTGTTATTTGAACAATTTCTTTTTCTTTTTTTTTTTGAAAAAAAACAGCTCTAATTAACGAAAATACCTCATTATTTCTTCCTTTTTCAATGCTCAAATTTTAACATGTATATTAGGTACGCGAGCATTCAAAAGCTAACTCTTTTCACGAACAAATTAAGTTCAATGGCATGCGAAATTGAGAAACTTACATTGTTTAGCATTTCATTTAAAACTGAGATGGCATCTGCTTGAATGAATTTGATTTTATTCTCCATGCCAGCCTTTTGAATGCATGGTAATCCAACTTCATAAGCTTCTCGATCTATGTCAATCGCTGTTATCTGCAGATCACAAATCAGTCACCAATATAAATACACGATCACTAATTAATTCTTTCATATAATCTTCTCCTCTTTTTTTTCCCTGCTAATGGCAGGCAAGGGATGCAAGGATTGAAAAACAGGCTCTAAAGACGGCTTGCAGCAAATCGCTCACTGAAGCTATTAATGGCGCGGATCATGTAGAGCACAGGCCAATTTGTAATGTTAAAACATAAGAGCAATTGATGTTTCCTTCACAAATCACCTACCTGGCTTTCATTTGGCAAGGCGAGTGCAGTGGAAAGGAGGGAATAGCCTGTAAAGACACCAACCTCCAAAGTCCTCTTGGGATTCATGATTTTCATAAGCATTGATAGGAAACGCCCTTCATCAACTGGTATAGCCATCTCACTTCTGCAATTTTGCAAATTTCAAACTGCTTGCGCAATGTTTTTTTTAATCTAATTTCTTACTTCGTTTACTACATAACTCACTGTTCATTCGTCACTCTCCATATTATACTCACCGTACCAAAAGCGTAATTCTTTTTGTAAGAAATCTCACTCTTTAATTTCTAATAATATCACTTACAAGTTGCCATATTTTTTTGCCGTTGCTTCTCGTAGCTCCTTTAGTTGCTCATGCTCCCCAGGATATGCACTAGTTTCATATATGTACTATATCATAAACGGGAAAACTCGGGTCATTAATTTGAACAAATTATGAAAAGAAAAGAAGAAAAGGGATAATTAATCAAGAAGTAAGAGCTAGTTAAAAATATTCTTAAAAGGACGTTTCTTGAGGCTTAAACTCCCCTCTATATATCTAGGATTGTATTTAATAATAAATATATCAATAAAGAAAAATGATTTTTAATCATGCTCTCAAAAACAAACATGCAATCGTTGCATTTCATGTTGGGATTTTTATTTAGCAATGGAAGCATAGCCTGGAACAGCGGAAACGGGGATTCCAACCGTTGATCTCGCAGAGGCTAACATGCTAGTGCCACTTCACCATTTGAACCAATGGAGTTCCACATGCTTTACATATTTAAATATTAAAAACTGTGATCGAGAAAGAGACTGTATATCAGACCAAATCAGAGGCTGATTTGTTCATAAACAATCACACATTAGCAGTGCACTGGAGGGACAGAAGGGAAGAGAGACCTTTTTTAGCGCCTCGCTTTGGAGAATTCCTTTCGAAGGTAAAACGAAAGCCATTGCTGCCTGCTAGCCTGGTTAATTTCTCCTTGCCTGCAATTCATTCTTTAATCATCTATCTATATATAGCAGAGACGTACGTGCATTTTAACTGATCATCATGCCTTGTCAATGGGGATCAATTTTAAAAACTGATTCCACGTGTTTGATAAGTGATTAGTTTCTAAGAACAGATAATCTCTTTGACTCATTCTTTGTCAAGTGTCATGACATGTAAAGAAAAGAAAAACAGCTCATTCAGGGATAGAGAAAAGCGACCTTTCTTAGAGCCTCAGTCTGGAGGATTCCTTTTGGAGGTATAACGACAGCCATTGCTAGATAGGTCTCTGCTGCCTTAGGCTAGCTCAAGGGACCCCAGATTAGATCTTCAGTCTTCCCTAACGGTAGAGACTAGAGACGTGCTTCTTGATGCCTTCTTGTAATCAACAAATTTCGAGTGTTTGTTAAGCAAACTTCCAGAAATGAATTTGTCTGCCAACTCGTTCTGTGTCGACACCATTTGTATGGCATGCACAATAGCTGGCTGGTGCCACGAGCAAATTTACGATAACCATGGGAACTTGTGATGTGCTCAGCAAATTAATGTTTTCGCCTGTTTCTTTTTTTGTACAAAGCACCCGGATGTTATCCCGCTTTTTAAGGGGAGCGAATGTACAAATTAATACTCTTAGAAAGCATCTTCAAAAGCATCTCCAAAGTTCAAACCAGGTGTCTTATGTGGTTGCGTGGTCTTCAAATGCAATCAATGGTGTTTGTAACAAACTAACAATAATATATATATTGTTTGTAACAAACTAACAATAATATATATTTTTTTATTTAACAATATATTAGAATAATATTTTTTATCCAAAAACAAAAAAATTAAAATTTTTAAAAATTCTGATTCAACCACGGCCAAACACATGCACTAAATTTAGAATAAAGAAATCAAACCTTAAACCAAATAAATCAAGGTAAGGTGTGTTGGATTTGGAAATTTGAGTGTCGCTGACTCTCTACCTTACATGCTCTATATATTAAACACGATCCTTTACAATTTATACTAGTATACTAATTAATGGATGCAACATTTGTTAAACAAAGTTTTTCATTTTTATTAAAAATATTGCAAATTGATTTTATCTTTTTTTTTTTTTGATTTACATGGGCTGTCCGGGCCAGTTTGCACGCACCACGACTAATCCTCACGGCCCACTGAATACCCTGCAAATTCAGTAGGCATGTAAGGCACCGCGGAGGTGACAGGCGTGCACGCTCATGCTATTGGTCAATGACAAGTCAATTAATGAAATAAGGTTAAATTAAAGAAGCTCCGCAATAAAGAAAGATCAAATTAAAGGAGAAGAATTGGTATGGATCAAAAACTAAATATAGGGATTGATGTAACTGGCCTGATTATTTTTATTTTTTTAAAATGTTTTTAAAAATATTTAAATTTTTTTATTTTTTATTTATTTTAAATTAATATTTTTTAATACCTTCAGATTATTTTGATATGTCAATATTAAAAATATTTTTTAAAAAATAAAAAATATTATTTTAATATATTTTTAACTAATTTTTTTTTAAATATAATTATAAGTATATTTTCAAACAAACTTAAAACTCATTCTTACACTGTAATTTTTTATTTTTATTTTTGACCTTTTCTTTCTGAATTACTCTCTCTCTCGTATTGTTAAATGGATGGACCCTTGATTTTATGATCAAGCCTCGTACATGTGTACTATCTATCAAATCTCAATTACGCCCACGACATATTAGACTTTAAAAGGACCCCCTTTTGTATTGGTGACACGTGTGATACCTTCAAGATCTAAATATATAAAAAATGTTGATAGGCTGGAGCTCATTAACAAGCAGCCCCTACTTTCAAGAGGTTTGCCATCTTCTTCTTTTTCTTTTTCTTTTTTCTGATTATTATTATTATTATTATTATTATTATTATTATAAATATTCAGATGAATTTAATTATATTCCAATTAATTTTATAAATTTTAAAATTATTTATTATATAATTTTTTAGTAATCAATTGAGTTTGAGTTTATAATTATTAAAAAATAAACTCAAAATTTCATCAGTTAAGATATTTTAAAAAATTAATTTATTATTTTTTATCATGTCATTGGGTTTAATATTTTGATTTTGTTTTTTTTTTTATTTTGAAGCCTTCTATTCTTTTAGTATTAATTTTGTAAAGGTTCCTTCATCATAACATTGTTAATTCATATGCCAACTTTTTGGCTAGAATAACACCTCCATTTTTTAAATCATGCAATTAAAAAAAAAAAGAAAAAAACAATGAATAAACATGTGAATTGACCAATTTTATTTCTACTTCACTAATTTACTTCATTTCAATAATTTATATTTCATTTCAAACATGGAAATTTTTTTTAAAAAAATAGAAGAGTTGTTATGGATTTTAGAAAAAAAAAACATGCATCAACCACTTAGCATATTTAAGTTGAAAAATGTTATATAGGTGAATTGACTAACTACGATGATAATGATAAAGAATTCTTTATAGAAGAAAATAAAAAATGAAGAAACTCCATCAATTCAAATAAGAGTGGGAAGCTCCAATTAAAAATAAAATAAAAGGTACAATAATAAAAAAATCAAATCTGGTATGAATTGGATAAAATTTTTGTTTCAAAATTGTTATTGTTGTGTATTATATTGGCATATTAATAGTTCGTATTTTTATGTATTAAAAGTGTTTTTAATTTTTTTTAATTTTTAATTATTTTTTTTTGTATTTTTAAAATATTTTAATTTGTTGATATAAAAAATTAATTTTTATAAAAATATTAAAAAAAAAAAACACGTTACCACTTCCAACCGAATTCTAAAACCTAAGAAATTAACTCATGGAAGCTAATTGGACGCTTTAACTTAAACAACCACAATTTCTCGTGCAGTTGTATACACGTTCCATGATTTTAGCTTTTGCTTTATTTGTATTCTCTACTTTAGCATGCGAGTGTTGCTGTTTATATGGGTTGTTGTTTTTCTAAAAAAATATTTTTTTTATTTTTTAAAAAATATTTTTGATATCAATTTAATAAAATAATTTAAAAATATTAATTTAAAGAAAAATTTAAAAAAATATAAAAAAAAAAACAAAAAAAAGATGATGATGTCAAGGTAGCATCATCGTTAATGAGTCTTGGGACTCGGACATATTGCATGCTAAAAAAACACGTGGTATCCTAGCATTAAATGTCAAGAACCAATCACGTATAAAGAGTGGTGGTCAAGAATGAAGCGCGTCCATGAATGAAAGATACCTGGACCCTAACCCGTTTCCTAAATCCAATACTTTAAGCCTCCATATAAGTAGAACGAGAAGGCTACTCTGCCGAAAACCCATCACCTATCAATCGAAAATATTTGAAATTGTTTTTAGTTTTAATATTTTTATTTTTTTATATTTTTTATATTTTTTAAATATACTAATATAAAGAATAAATTTAAAAAATAAAAAATATATTTTGATATAGTTCTAAAACAATATATATTTAATAAAACAATATCTACCATATCCTAAACAACTATTTAATTCTACCCTAAACAACCATTTAATTCTTGGTTTACCTACTAAAAATTGCATTAACATGTCCCTGGGACCTGGGTTGTCGCCATGAAAGTATGCGGTGACTCAAGTCTGGCTATCTAACCTTTATCGTATTATATTGTTTTAAAACTTTAATTACTGAGTTCATATGTAACTTGGGTAACACAGGTTTCCAGCTGGGTTGAGTTTCAATCAAAATATAAAAATAATTAATTTAGTGTAACCTGATAAAAAAAACACAGCAGTCAATTGAAAGAAAAAAACTTGATCAAAACTTGTTATTTTTTACTTGTTTTTATTTTTTAAAATATTGTTATTTTTACTCTTTTTATAAAATAAAAAAATTTAATATTAACTTAAATCAATCAAAATCAAGCCATCTAATTAAACTTGACTCAAATTAAATTTAAAAAATATAAAATTATTTTTTTTGTGGTTGTTTCTACTTTTGAAGCAAATAACATAAAACAGTTACTTGATAATAATTAAAATATTATTTACTATTTATGAATCCCATTGTCATTTGTGCTTGGAATGTAAGGGAAGGAAAGTAGCTCTTCATTGCTTCTTGAGTGGAGGAATTACTATCTACTATTCACTTAAGTGAATATAGACATTTGTTTTTCATGGTTGCTTTTACTTTTAAAGCAAAACCACAAGAAACAATCATTTGGTAATAATCAAAACATCATTTACTGTTTATAGGCCTGTTGTTATTTGTGTTTGAAACACAGGGGGAGGAAAGCAGTTTTTCGCTGCTTCTTGCGTGGAGGAATTACTTTCTTCTGTTTACTTAATCTGATTTAAAGTTAAATGTATTAAATTAGGATAGATTTATAAAATAAAAAAATAAAATTTATTTATTTTTTAAATTATATTTTATTTAAAAAATCAATATTTAACATTATTCAATTATATTACATAAATCAAACAAAGGTCACTTGATGATGTAATATTTACAGAGTTTGATTGCAGTCCCAATTTTATTCCTGATTATATTTTACTTAATATTGTTACACACTTAATAAATCAAAGAAACTATAGTCGTTGTTAGATATATTTAATACGTAATGAAATTATTGAAGTTTAATGAAATAATAAAAATATATTTTGTATAAAGTATTATTTATTTCATGAAATAATAGCAATAATTAAATATATAATATTTAAATTAAAAAATATTTATATTAATATATGTTTTTTAAAATTATTTTATAACTTTAATTTGAAAAATATTTTTAACTAAACACATTAAATTATTTTTTATTCAACTTCAACTTTAATTATAATTTTAACCAAACACATATAAATATTAAACTATTAAATTAAAAATATTTTTTATAAAATATTTTTTTAAATTGTACCCATAAAAATCATTACAGCACTAACCATAGATCAGGACTGTTTAGATAACGAGACAACTGAATACGTTAAAAAAAGAAAAAAAACATAACACTGCTTGTTATTGGAATGACAGATGGAGAGCCGCTGGCTCCCCAGTCATGCCATCATACCGCTCAATGCAAGAGAGTCAGGGGCATAACAAGGCTAAACGACGAGGGCCTTTGGTATTATTATACTGTGCCATTCTATATCATGCAGTGTTGCCCTATAGTTTTCGGTTGTGCTGTGAGGTTAAAACAATATTTGGTAGTGAATCACTACACCATGCTTATAAATATTTAAAGCAGTTCAACAGTGTTTGGTTAAATTATATTATTATGTCTTTTAGATTAAAAATAACAAATAAGGACGGTAACATATAAAAAATATATTAATAAATATATTTCATTTATATTATAATTTATAGCTAGTTAAATTACGTGTCCATGTTTTTACGAGAGTGATTTGTAATTTAAAAAAAAAATAGGATGAATAATATACATATATATCAATTATTTCAATAAAAATAATGATATGATAAAAAAAAATATAAAATTGAGTTATGTAAAACACTAGCATATTTGATATATGTAACAATAAAAACAAATAATAGAGAAAATTATCATTTTAATTAAAAAAAAAATGAATTCGTCAACAAGTAGCTGTGCTTTTGATTAAAAGCATGAGACGCATTTCTTTTTTTCAAAAGCAAATCAATTTTCTTTTAAAGTGACACATTTTTTTATTTTAAAATAAAGCATGCATTAACCAAACATTATTTTTAGATAAAAATAATGTAAAAACAATTGTTTTTAAAAAGTACAGCAGTACCAAGCGTGCCTGAGATCAGGACACCTAACTACACTTTGGTTATTTTGAATGAAATTAGAAAACGAGGTCGTTTCACAGAAACCCTTCTGCCCAGGATGAAGACGTAAATAGACCACCAAGAACGACAACGTTTTTGAAGTGCGTGGTCACGGCTTCGGTTTTTCTTTTTCGTAATCGTCAAAAAGGGTACTTGTCGGGCTGTTTCTTGCCTGCTAAATCCCCACCTTTTCTTTTATTTTTTATTTTTTCTTTTCTTTTCCCTCCCATTTTAGAATGCCCCTTCCTTCCTACTGGCTTCACATTAACTTTGAAGTAAAAAAAAGAAAAGCAAAAGATTAAGGAATCAAAACCACCCAACAATCACACATCAAATATAATTATATATAAAATCTAATATAAAAAAATAAAAACTATTTAACTAACCAAATAATTATTTTTTATATTAAAAATAACCATCTTCTAGAGTTTTTTATATCAATATATTAAAAAATTCTAAAATAACAAAAAAATAATTCTAAACAAAAACAAATTCAAATTTTAAACAAATAATCCACCTGCCTAACACCCCCTTATCACGCAGTGCAATTCCAAACTTCCCCGGACAGCAAGCACAATAGTGTACAGAACCCAACGCAAATCCCAGCCATACCCCTCCGTACCACAACCATATACTTTTATTCCCTTTATACCCTTGTTGTTTTATGCTTTTCCACCCCTACCTGGAGTAGACTCACTCAGGTCTCAGATAGATAGGCAGGTTTCTTGACCTCTCCATCCAAACAGAAGAGAAAGTCAGTCTTCTCCAGAACCAAAAAAAGAAAAGCCTTCTGATATTTTGCAGCAATGGTGAAGTCAAGCGAAAGTGGGGTCGCTCCTTTCTTGAAGAAATGCTATGAGATGGTTGATGATGAATCAACAAATTCGATAATCTCATGGAGCCAGACCAATGACAGCTTTGTTATATGGGACATGACTGAATTCTCTGTCCACTTACTGCCTAAGTACTTCAAACACAGCAATTCTTCTAGTTTTGTCAGGCAGCTCAATATCTATGTAAGTTTTCTTTATTTCTTTCTTTATGTTCTACAATGGTTTTTTTCTTCTTCTTTCCTGTTTTGGTTGTGTGATTGAATTTTAATTGTGGGGTTCTTTATTGATTGATTATTACTAAACGGATGTTATCAATTTTTCGAATATCAAAATTGATGTGAACAATATTTAAAATTCTGGGTTTGTTTATTGTCTTTAATATGAACAATCTTTTGAATTTTCGAAGCAGGGTTTAACTGAATTATGTTCCAATGGAAATAAAATATCAAGTATAGACTGTTAACCAGCAATATAAAAAGTATAGTGCTGAGGAAGATATTATCTCTGAATGTAGGTGTACATATTAAAGAAGGGATCCCTCCGTTTTTAGAAACGTTAGCTTCTAGACGATATTCTTATATGTGCATTTCTAGATTCTTGAAACACAATATGAACTTGTACGTTGCTTTCAACGCTTTAGATTTTTAATAATGGTATATGCTACCAAGATATGGTTTCTTAATTGTTATTAACTAGCTGGTTGGGTGTAAAAGCAATGTTCTTGAATCTTTACCAGGGGTCCTGCTTCTGTGATTGTTCTTGAATCTTTACCAGGGGTCCTGCTTCTGTGTTTTTGATACTTCCTTCGTAGAACATTGCCATTTTTTTATTAGAGAGGCAGGATAAAGCTTAGGTTGTCCCCATGTGGCAGTGAAGCAATTCCTGGGGACGTGTGGCTGATAAGATCGATAAAGATCTTACACCCTGCTTGTTGCATGCCAAGTTTGCCATTGCAAATTTTATAGCTTTGGTATTTCTTGATACATTACTCATCTTGTGTTGTGATTTTTCAATTGTTTTGAAGGTCTTTTCTGAACATTTTTCTTTGTGCTTATTTTTCCTTTCTCGTGTACTTGTGCTGGCATTGGGTTAACACAGGTTGTAGGAAATGATGGGGATGGGAGAAAAGGGAGCCAATAACTCCTCTTTGGCAAGAATTGCAATGTATAGACTCATTAACATGAGTTATATGTGTCCAAGCAGCAATAGAATAAAGTTAAAGACTGATATTATTTCAGCTATTACTGTTCCCCTGCTGTTCTCTGTGCATCTGTCCAGCAACAATTTGGCTAGTAAACTGTGCACTTGTAAAAGAGGATTGATTCTAGTTGGTTGCTGTTCTTTTGCACATATAGGCGTGCTATTTCCCCCTTTTGGGGAGAACATTGTGGCAATTCCATGTCCATTTTCATTGGGTTTACTCATTGGATTTTGCTTTTCCCAGTCTTAGAGTTAGACTAGACAAGGTTCTGGTTCAAGTCTGACCTTGCTTAGAAAACAAAGAGGGTGGACACAAAGGTTCAGAATTGCATAGTTGCTAGGTTGTTCTTTGAATAAGTCATTCGAAAGTGATTCTTGCTAAAATATTGCAGTGTTATCTTTTTATTTGTAAAAGTTCTGTTTGTAGTTAAAAAATTCATTGCAAAATAAGCTAACTAGTCTTCATCTGTTCCTATGAGAATGATTAAAATTAAACTGATGCATGTCTCTTTCTTGTTTTTGAGTAATTTCGTAAAGATCTAGAACTGATTGAAATATTAAGTAAAGCAAAAATTGACTAATATTCCCTTGTTCATTCATCCTCTTGTTCGATATTTGCAAGGGCCTTTGGCCTTTTAAAACTTGGTCTCTGAAAGTTTC
Source organism: Populus euphratica (assembly GCF_000495115.2). Taxonomy (NCBI): domain Eukaryota; kingdom Viridiplantae; phylum Streptophyta; class Magnoliopsida; order Malpighiales; family Salicaceae; genus Populus; species Populus euphratica. Next base: position 2,065,768 of record NW_011499857.1, on the reverse strand, counting down.
TCTTTGAGGAAACACTGTGTAATGTGTTTAAGAAGCTTCAAGGTTTTATACAAACTATGTCCAACTTTGGATATCATTTCTTGTGACAAAATTATGCAGCGCAACCCATGTTTATGGTAAAGAATGAAGTGGTTCAGTTGCCATACATGTTAACCCCTCCCCCCACCCTCACTGCTGTGGTCTGTGCTTTTAATTTGAAATTACATGCTTTATTCAAGTATCTAATAGTCATAAACTTGTTTCAGGGATTTAGAAAAATTGATACAGACCAGTGGGAATTTGCAAATGACGGATTTATCAGAGGGCAGAAACATTTGTTAAAGAATATCTGCAGGAGGAAAAATTCTCAGGGCACAGACAATCGAAAGTCAGTGCAACAGCAAGACAACTCCATTGAGCATTGTGAAAATGTTGAAAATGTGGGTCTCTGGAAGGAAGTTGAGAACCTGAAGACAGGTAAACATGCACTTACACAGGAGTTGGTTAAGCTCAGGCAGCACCAGGAAACTGCAGACAATAAGCTGCTCCTGTTGAGGGATCGCCTTCAAGGAATGGAAAAAAATCAGCAGCAGATGCTGTCTTTTTTAGTGATGGCAGTGCAGAGCCCAGGGTTTCTAGCTCAGCTACTAAACAAAAAGGAAAATAATTGGCGGATAGCTGAGCCAGGAAGCATAGTGGAGCAGGGTGCAGATGATGCTGAGCAGTTGGCTTCTGAGGGAATGATAGTAAGGTACCAGCCACCAGTGGATGAAATGTTCGAACCTGTACATGCACCACCAATTGGTCCAGAAAATCCACAAGAATCTAACCCATCTTCTGATGGGATGAAAGATTTTTTTGTGAGTCCAGATTTTATGGAACTTCTCATGGATGAAAATTTGGGTTTGGAAAATCATACCTCGTTTGTTTTACCAGAATTAGCGGATGATGGTTCTTGGGAACAACTGCTATTAGCCAATCCTTTCATTGATAATATTAAAGACACCAAACCCGGTTCTGAAGAGAGCACTGATACTGAAACTGATACCGGAACAACAATTTCTGGAATGCAGCTGGAGAGATCCCAAAGTTTTGAATATTTAATAGAACAGATGGAGAAGTCCAATGACTTGGAGAGCAAAGCAACTGATGAGGGACCTCACTTTGAGAAGTCTCACAAATTGGAAATTCTAACTGAGCAGATGGGTCTTCTGGCTTCGGAGCCAAACCACTAACACGCAGCAACATACCACATACAAAGACGTATTATATCAGACAGGCAATTTTAACTAAACAATGTAAGTTGGTTTTCTCTGGTCTCTCTTCCTTCACAAACCATTACAAAAAATTCTGTTATTTACAATTAGAGGAAATCTTATTACTTTAAGATTGCACTCTATTTCAAAGTTGTTAAGAGTATCATGTTCATGCCAGTTAGTACAATTCCCATACGCTGATTCCTCTTTATTTGTCGATTTATAGATTTAGGTGCGGGGACATGTTTTCTCTACATCTGCTGGGAGGAATTGCTTGGCTGTATTTTGTTCCTTGAAAATGGCGTCACCTATTATTCGCTATAAACATCAACAATGATATATAGTCATTGCCTTTTACTTAATAGATTCAGTATTCTAAAATGTAATAGGCATTCGATTTTATATATATAAGCGTTTTTTTATTTTTGGAAGCCCTTCGGGAGCTTAGCTGCAGTACTGTGATTGAACCATCCATCTGGTTATATTGTTATCCAAACGATTTTTCTCCTCTAACTGCATTTTCCTTGTAAATGGCTTTCTTATGGTTTTGGAAGTGTTCTGCGCGAGGATAATAGAATCTGAGGGTGGGTGTTGCAGCACAAATGCTTAAACACTATCTTAGAGAGAGGATATAATGAGGTTAATATAGGTTTCTCTGGGTTAAACTGGTAGTACAAGTCCTGTGCATGGCTGCCAAACATGCATCATTCCGTCTCATTCTATGATATTTTTAGCAGCACAGTTAACGTCTCTAGATTGCCACTATCAATATGAAACTAAAAAGGTGAAAAACTTGTTAAATATGTGACCACCTCCACGGCTTAATTTTCTATTGTATGTCGGGAGTACTCACTCAATCATCAGCCTGCTTATGATGCTACACAGATACTGTACATACAGAGGATATCTAAGCAAATCAAAACTTGCATTACCCAGCTAAGGACCCACCAGCAAATCGGGGTATGGGAATGAACATTAGGGTAGGAGTGAGTACAGTATTTCGAAGGGGCAGACGTAGCATTTCGAAATTTGAACGGCAACAAGAAACACATATCGGGCAGAGCTCGACTCTGCTAACAACGATATTTAGATGCACAACGAAGCAACTCAATTATGTGCAAGAACCCATCAAAGCTTTCATGATACTGGAACGAATGCAATCATCATAGGTAGGGAAACGGGAAAAAAACGAGTGCAATTATTTTAACTGTTGAGATTACATGATATTGACTAGGAGGATTATGGGTGGACAGCCTTAGCCATGCCAAATGCTGCAGCAGATGCAATGGCACCAATAAGGGCAGTTTGAAAAGCACTTCTAAAGGGTTTATTACCAGTGAAGTAACCCTTAGCAAAGCCGAAGATCAGCAAAGCTGCCAAAGTTAAGATCACCGAAGCAATCACAGCATCTTGGGCGCTTGGAATGAACATGTAAGGAATAAGGGGTACAAATCCGCCCAAAATGTAAGCAATGGCAATAGTCAGCGCACTCTGCAGTGCTCTTCTTGGATCTGGCTTCTCCAATCCTAGCTCAAATCTGTATCCATGTCATTATATAACTTCATTTCAGTATTCTTGGTTTTGCTAATGACACATATGATACAAGAAATAGCTAGTTTTAATAAATTATAAAATCAACACGTTATTGAAATCAAATTCTTAAAAAAAAAAAAAACATTATTAAAATCAAATTCACTCAGTAAAAGAAAACCAAGCATCCACTTTATTACATTACCTAGAAAAAGGAAAAGGAAAGAAAATATACATGGAAGTCAAAAGGGTATATGGTATCTCGTGATGCTGGATAACATAAAATCAGGGTGCAATTTGCAGATCACCCGTGCTCTGGGTAGGGGACCCTTCAGGGCTTGTCGTAATCAGGTCTTTTGCACATACTGTAATCATGATATGATAGTGGAGCAGCTGTTCAACTTGTCAACAAATTGGTGCGTTTTATGTTGGAAATTTTTGAAATAAATCTTGAAAGATTAACATCAACTTGTTATTCCATCTTTTCAGAGACTCTGATTAAGTAAACAATTACCATTCCAAACAAGAGAGGTTTGAGGATAAATGAAGCTTACTTCATCATGAAATCAAGCCAGGCTTGAGGCTTCTTCCTTAGAGCACTAACCACAGGCCCATACTCGTGCGGCTCTATTCCATAGTGTGCCAGTATCTCAGCCACCTCAGCCGCCTCTGCATTTTTCCCCAAAAAGAACAACCCCATCCATCATCTTTCACCTTTATGCAACAACTTAGCTTGTAATCATGTTCTTTATTAGTACTATTTTCTTTATCAAATTGAACTCGATTAGGCAAGGAAGAAAGACTAGTCTCCTAACCGGACATCATTATCGCAGGAAAAAAAGGAAGAAGAAGAAACTCTATCATTGTAAGAAAAAACCTGTATCGGGAACACTTTTGATCTCTTCTTGCTCTCTCCTGAGCTCTCTTGCGTAGTGATCTGCCTCACTTTTAGCCGCTAGATATCTGCACAGTAAATAGGAATGGGCTATAATATACATCATTGGCAGACTCGAGTTTACGGTGTTTCTCCTCATAAAAAAAAAAACAAAACGAACAAATTTAAAAAGCAAAATCAAGGACAAACAAATATGATTAATGATAAACAACAATACCCTCCAAGTCCCATGGAGATGGCGCCAGCAGCAACTTCAGCGATGCCGGCGGTGAGAACAATGGAAGACGTAGCATTAGCTCCAGACAAACCGGCAGCGAGAGCAAAAGGAACAGTTAGACCATCGGATACACCGATGATGATGTCACGAACGATCTCACCGGCAGTGAAGTGCTTCTCTTGGTGCTGGTTTAGGAGGGTCTGTTTCTCGGGATCTAGATCAACTCCTTGTGTCGAAGTCGCCATTAGGTGATTTTTGGCCTTTGTGATGTTGTCAATTAGTATGTACGTTTATACAAACATCAAACTGCCGGAAGGAGAGGGAGAGTCCTAATAGGACATTGAAGGGCGTGCCTTGCCTGGGAGAGTTTTGATGTTTGAAGTTTGGGCTGCGGTGGTATATAGCTAGGTGGGTCTGTTGTTTTCAACGCATGCTGACGCAGATTTCATACAAGGTAATTTTGTTTTTTTTCGTAGTCTTTGTATTTTGCAGTTTTAGACGAATCCGCTCCTGCACCATCTAGACCTGTTATCTCCACATTAGTACCAATTTTATATACTAATTTATTTTTTTCTTTTGTTTTTAAGCGGATACAATTATCGTTCTGCATTAATTTCCTCTCTTCCCAAAAATAACATTTTAGCGTGGGATGACGATTATGAAATTTTAAGTAAATTAGATGGTTTTTTTAATTATGAAATTAGATATCCTGTCATCAAGTAAATCATATTTATCTTTTTCATTATTTCTCGTTAAACTTTTATTTATTACAATAATCGGTAAGATTATTTTTATTAATATAGTTTCTTTTTTCATTTCTTTCATCCTTACAAACCCTTCTCTTTTTCTGAGGTTGAGGATTTTTTTTATGTCAAAAAATGTATAGATAGAATGATTATGTAGCAAGACATAACTTCGGTAATTTTACTTGCCATTTAAATGTGGCCAAATTTAATTAAAAACCTACACTGAAAACTGGCATTTCACTTTACCGATAAATAATAAAATGTTTTGGCTTTTAATAATTTGTTTCTTGAGATTTTTTAAAGTTTAATTTTTTTTTCAATTTTATTTTTTAATATTGAATTTAATAAATTTTAAATTTCATAGTTTATATTAATTTACTTTCTATAAAATTATTTTTATTTTATGATTTGGGCTTCACAAGGGAATTCAGGTTATTATTATTATTATTATTATTAATTGATTTTTTTCTTAACTTCTTTTCTTGATATTAAATTGATTGAAAATTAGTGTTTATGTGTACATGTGTACGTACGAGCTTATTATGATCTCATGACTCGAATCACGAGTTTTATATGTTGTTTAGTGATTAGATTTTTTATTTTTATTTTATTTGCTTTTAATGAGGTTACATGGTCTCATGAACCATGCCGCAGTTTAGCTTAGTTGTCTTAATTTTCTTATTTTTTTTAATTGATTTTTTAAATTTTGTCATTTAGTATTGAACTTTAATTGATTTTTTTAATTTTATCATTTAGTATTGAATAAATTGAGAATAAAGTTTTATAATTTATTTTTTATTTTTTTCATGGCTTGGGGCACTAACTTGGTTAGTTAACTCGAGTTGACCTGAGTGATTTTTTATCTATTTTTTCTTAAAAAAAAAAAGACCAGTTTCATCTTTCATTATTGAGGTGATTATTGAGGTGATTATGAATTAAGTTCAATTTTTTTTATTTGATTATTTCAATCTTATGACTTGAATTTAACAGATTAACTCGAATTGATTCTAATCATATTTCTAATTAAATTTTATTTTTAATATTGAATTAGTTGAAAATTAAGCTCTTTCTCAATTGTTTTTAAATTTATAAAATTAGTCATGATACATTAAATCAACTTCATATAATTTATTTATTTTTCTACTAAAATACACATTAATAATACATGGATATTTTATTATATTTAATAAAAAGTTTAATTCAACCTCCATGTGACATCACAGATTATTATCTAATCATCAGTTATAAGAACATAGAGTAGCGGTCGTAATTGTATTTTTTTAAGGACCTGAAACAAGCCTTCATCAACCAATTTGTAGCTCGGGGGATGTAGTCCATTGAACAAGTGGATGCATATGAACATGCGGCCTCAAGCTCTGAACCCACTGGAATGGACAAACTGAAGACAAAAGATGGGCTGTTTTTTCAAACATTTTTCTTATATCGCCGATAAAATTTCCCTGAAAAGTTTAAAATGTTCCGAATGAATGCCCAGCAACTCAGACTACGACAGTAGTGGACAGTCGATGGTCCAATCGACCTCGAAGGGTTCATAATTTTAGACTTTAGAGAGAGCTCAAAACTAATTTTAGGAAAGGATATTTGTATTAAATTGTCAAACAATACAAAGAAATAGAAGTCTAAAGAGGGTGTGGCTCGTAGGAACCCCGGTAGCGTTTCGGCCAGAAACGAATGTTCGGCTTCGGCTGGGACAGCAATTTCTAGCAGCAGGCTGCAGGCCTGGGTGGCCGTAGCATGAAAGCTGTTGGCGTCGCCCACTGCCGTGGGCCTATTGTTTTATGTTTTTTTATTTGTTCTTTTGGTAGCATGGACAACGACACGCCGCTGGCCATGTTCTTGGCAAACCAAGTAGGATTTGACCCCCCCCCTCCGGTCCCTGGCATTTTTGTTCGACACCTCCTTAATTTGCTGGAAAAATAGCGGAGGACTAATTGAACTTTCTTTATCAGGGGGTCCTTTAACCGGTGTTGCTAATTAAAAAATGAAAATGACATTTGCTCCTCCATGAGAATAGAAATGGAAAACCCCATATTAACACTACTAAGTACTAATTATCCTAATTAACTGCCGCAAATAGATACAACCAGACGGGACAATAGACTGATCAATACAAGGCAGTTAGAAGTGCTCCTGGGCAAGATCAGGTGCGAACAAAAGAAGTAGAAATCAAGCTCGAAAAACCTTAGCTATGCAATAAGCAGCTGCTGATGCCATGGATCCTATGAAAGCAGTTTGGATAGCATTCTTGAAAGGATTATTACCAGTGAAGTAACCCTTCACAAACCCAAAAATTAGTAATGCCACTATGGTTATTATAACAGATGCAACTACCGCTTCTTCAGCAAGTGGAATGACCATGTATGGTGCCAAGGGTACCAATCCACCCGCTATGTAAGAAATAGCAATAGTCAAGGCGCTTTGCAGTGCTCTCATGGGTTCTGGTTTCTCCGGTCCAAGTTCTAACTGTTAGGAAAAACTAGAAACAATCGGATATCAATTTACCTTGATCAATTCAGTAAAATACAATTCACAATTCACAAGTTCTAATTCTTTCCCTCTTTGTGCAGTAAAACAAAATCAAATAATGATCAAATATAATGCAAATAATCACAAAATCAACACCAAGATTTTTAACGTGGAAAACTCGATGCGGGAAAAATCACGAACAAATATATATCATCAAGAACAACTTATTCTCAGATTATAACAAGATTAAAGGAGAATTATTTGAGAAAAAACTCACAATACTGACAGCCTCGTTTTCTGTCAAAACGGTCAGTTTCACACCACCAATCTTCAATTCAACCGTTCAGAATGAAGATCAACGTGTCTAGAAGCTGCTGTCAAAATCTTAGTCCGATCTAACGGTGAAGAAGGAAGAACGCAGGTTGCTCTGCTGCCTCTTCTTCTCTTTTTCTCTCTCTATTTTCTTTTTTAAAATCTTAGTCCGATCTAACGGTGAAGAAGGAAGAACGCAGGCTGCTCTGCTGTCTCTTCTTCTCCTTTTCTCTCTCTATTTTTTTTTTCCTCTTCTGTTTTTCAATTATGCCGCTACAGTACCCGAATCACTTAATTTTAAAGAGAGTTAGCTGTCTCTCTTATCAATAAATGTGGTGGTCCTACCATCATATAGTGCGGGACTATACACAATACAAACCTACAAAAACATTAATCTGTCAGATAATACGAACTAAATATTGTTTTAAGAATTTGCGTATCCAAGCCAAAAAAACAAAATAGAGAGAGAGAGAACAGGAAGATGATATCAAGATTTTTACTTCATCATGAAATCCAGCCAGTGCTGGTTCCTCCTCAGAGCATTCACCACAGGCTCATATTCGTGTGGCTCAATATCATACTGTGATAATATTTCTCCACATTCAGCAGCCTCTGTTGGTTAAGATTATTAGACTTCTATTAATTAAACATCTACATTAATTACAATATCATTTTGCCACATTTGCATGGAAAAAAAGAAAAAATATGAATTTAATCATGACATGTCAAAAGGGTTGAGGCATTTAAACCTATATCGGGGACACTTATGATCTCTTCTTGCTCTATGTTTAGTTCCCTCATGTAATGGTCAGCTTCGCTTTCTGCTGCAAGGTACCTGCACCAGTCATCACGGAATGAGTTAACATCTGTTCATGTTTTGCAAAACCTGTAATATGCCATGGATTATCTATACCCGTATAGCTAAGCTGAGAAAGCGGCTTGATTAAAAATGTTAGTATTACCCAACCTCAGCAATGCCGGCAACAAGAATGATGCTGGATGTCACATTGGCACCGGACAATCCAGCGGCAAGGGCAAAAGGGACTGCGAGACCATCAGAGACACCTATGATAATGTCACGGACAATCTCACTAGACATGAAATGCTTCTCTTCATGCTCTTCAAGAAACAATTTCTGCTTCTCTAGGTCAGTGAACCCATTTTCAGCCATTGCCAGAGATACGTAATTCTCTTGTTTGGCAATGAAGTGATGACATGATGGTGGGAATTGAGCAATATACATAGCAGGTATAGAGCTTAATTAAACCGAATTAATGAAGCTTTTCCATTCCTCGAAACTGGGTCCACGTCTAATCAAGTCGGGCGTGTGCTGCTGCTATTTGGGAAGATGAAAAGGTTGGGTTCGCCGGTTCAGTACCCTGGGGTGGCTGGTCAAGCACGACCGCTCAGGCACAGATGATAATTAACTCCCTAGTATCATTATCATGATCACTGATATTTCTGTTACCAGTAATGAGTTAATTTTTTATTACTATTTCGTAAAAAAAAAATCTTAATATTCATTAAGTTTTAAAAACATAAAAATACATTTTATAATTATTTTATTTTACATTTTCATCTGTATTTTCAATTAAATATATTTTTATTTAGATCTCGATTCCATTTGAAACCTCTCTCTTCTTGAAACAATTAAATCTGAATACTAAATTAAAATGCCAATCGAGAAAGCATGTGTTCAGTAAGATCAGCACCTTCACATGATTGTAATTGGCGTGTGTGTGGCTGCTCAAGACTGTTGTGGATGACTGGATGTTGATAGCCACTGGGAGATTTGAGGTAAAATTACAAATTTGGAAAAGACAAGAAACGAGAATAAAAAGACACTTGCATGTGGAGCCGTGATTTGGTGCCCCTGCGGAAGTGTGCGGAACACAAGCCTCCACACGCCAATTATATATAAACCATTCCAAACTCAGGATTTTAAGGAAACAGAACAAAAACGTAAGAGATTTTTCAAAACCGGAATAATATTGTAATTTTCTATGAAAATGGAGTTAAAAAAAAAGGAGAAAACTTTATGTTAAAATTAAATAGCATAAAAAAAAATTTTCTATGAAAATGGAGTTAAAAAAAACTTTATGTTAAATTTAAATAGCATAAAAAATTAAAAAACTAATTTTTCAATTTTGTATTGAGCTTAAAAGATATATTTTAGAGATCTTTCACATCTTTTCTTCACAAGTTCTTCACTGTTTTTCAAATAAAAAAAAGACATCAACAATATAATTTTTTTATATATAAGTGCCTTCTAGTGCTATAGAATATTAAAATTATTTTTTTATATTTAGTAATTGTTAATAATTTATTTTTTATTATAAATTTAATATAAATCTTTTATGAGTTAATAATATTTTTTTCATGATAATATTTGATTTGATTGAAATAATTTGGATTATTGCGAATACAAAAGATTAAGAAAACTATTATATTATTAAATCTTGATATTGACTTTTTATCAGAAATAATTATAATTTTGATTCTTTAAAGAAAAATCATTTTCGTTCTTGATGCTTTGTTGGAGCGTGCTTATCACCATTCCATAAATAATTTAAGATTGCATTCATCGAGAATTTTTTTTTTTCTTCGCCGTGCTTTCATTTTCAATAGCTCATGACTGCTTCAATCGATTTGGACGAGGCCTTGGCATTTGACACGCACTACCTGAAACTTCAGCCGATTTGGACGAAGAAGCGAAATTGAAAGTTTAAGGACCTAACTGGAAATAATCCTTCTTTGAGACTCGACTGTGATATGTGTTATAATTTAAGGATTAAATTTGAGATTCGCTCATTCTTGTCCGTTCACGTGCCAGCCCCGCGCACTTCGATAGGGAATGTCAAAAGGTCGCACCAAGAGTGGAGGATCCATCAGAGTCGGAGGTGGTCCGCTTGTCAGAACACCGGTGCCAGCCACACGCCCTGACATCTAAGAGCGGAGACGAGGACAAGGAACGGAGAGCACGGGTTCGTACCTTTATTGCTTTATTTTTCCTTAACAGTGACACTAGGCCCACTACCATTTGTTCATACAGTATAAAGAAATATCAGAGAACCCAAACCCGGCAGGTACAGATTTTATGTATTTATTTTTATCATGATAGATTGGCGGGTATAGATACATGGAGATGAAATAAACTTGTTTTAACAGCGAAAGACCTACGAGATAAAATCAACAAATAAATATGTTGAATCTTGTTTGGTTTTAGATAATCCCGCGTACTCTACCTAAGAGGTTGCCCTTTTAAAAGGACCTTGTAATTGTATTTATGTATATTATATTTGTTTTCTGTTTGGATAGCCATTGGCCAGTAATATTTCAAACTTATATACAGTGTCGGATATGATATTTCTCTTGAAAAGAAAAGGCGAGCTATTATCGATCCTGTAATTGCTATGACGTGCACATAAATAGTCTTAAACAATATTGACATATTGAACACAAAATAGTCTTAAACAATATTGACATATTGAGCGCACACACACACACCATAAGCAATGAATCAACTGACCAATCATGCTGATAGGATTCGGATATGGACCGATCAAATTCTTGATCTCAGTTTGAATTAAAAAATTAGACCAAGATTCTAAAGTGCAAAGCCTTTCATTATACTATATTAAAAAACAGGGTGAAGTGGGTACCAGAAAAGAAGTCCACTAGGGAATAAGCTAATAGAAATTGACATGGTTTTCATTGCTATATGTTATCTGAAAGAATTAAAGTACTCGCACTTCTGATGATTATTGTCGTTTGAGATTGTTGCTGCGGGTTGATTATCATCAACGACCCTTTAATAACGTGGCCCAAATATTATTTTATAAAAACTTGATTTTTTATTTAAAATTAATTAATTATATTATATTTTTAAATAAAATTATTTTTAAACATATTCTTTATCACTATAAAAAACATTTAAAAGTAACTGACATCAATTTAAATAATTATTTTAAAAAATATATTTTTTATGACAATGAAAAGTGATGTCACATGTGTGACATGACATAAGATTATTGCATGCTCAAATAAGTATAGTGATATTTGGTAAATGCTAAATCAAATGAGTCTATTTTTGTTATAATGTAATTAAGTAAAATATAGTTTTTTTAAAAATAAAGTTATTAAAACCCAATGTAATCCATGACCACAATCATAACTTTGGCATATTAAAACATAAAATATGGGTAATTTAATATATTGATATCTTAATATTAAAAAAACATATATTTTCCTAGATTGTTTTTAAAACCAAAACATAATTTTTATAAGTTAACAGAGTTATGGTAGAATTTATATAATTTAATTTTAAATTAAAATAGGTTAGACATGAATTTGAGCAAGAAAATTTGAATGTTTAATTACAGAATCAAGTTTAATAATAATAAATATTACGATTTTAACCCACAAACATTTGATAAAGTTAATGAATTCAACTCTTCCTTCAGCCATCAATAACTTAACGCGGATAATAATTTACCTAACTGTAATTTATTTAAGAGAGTGTTTGAGAATATTGTAATAGTTGTTTTGTAAAATAATTTTTTTTATAAATACATTAATATAATATATGTTTTTATTTTATAAAAATAATTTTTAATATAACCACATCAAAACAATTAAAATAATAATTATGTTAAATATATATATATATATATATATATAAAATTTACCAAACCAAACACAATTCCAAACAAGGCATTACTCGCTCATCTGGTTTTAATAATAGCGTAGTAAACACTCACCGGTTAATTAAAGGGCGACCGACGTTTTTCGAATGAGACACCATACCTTGGAAATTGCAATATTACGAAGCTAGCTTGTTTGGAGCAACGCGGCCTCGTTAAATCTGAACGATGGCTTTGCAAAGCCTGGCCTCCTTTTTGCTATTTTTGGTTTGAAGGGGAGTTCGACAGCAGGGAATGTAATTAAATGCCCAGATAAGCTTTCACAGATTACATGTATAATTATAGTTGCATATATGATGTTTTAACTCCCAGGGAAACAAGGAACGCACTTCCTTTATCTAACCAATTCCTGAAGGCCCAAGTTGCCTTCTCAAACAAAAATACACACTGATATAAAATATCCCTTAAATTTCAAGTTGGTGGCAGAGGCCCATACACTCCGAAAACACACACTCATACGCGACTAAACATGTTTTAAAGATAGGCTTACAATGGCAACAAGTGACACAGGGAATGATTTCACTTATCACGCACTCTGAAGAGATAAAAACTAAGAGCAAACATAAAATTTTATGGAAAAGCATAATTTGGAAGCCATGTTAGGGAAAGATGTTAAATGAGGTAAAAAAAAACGAAAACATTAATCAGCACCTCACCTTGAACATCACTTATCACGCACTCTGAAGAGATAAAATTGAGCAAACATAATATTTTATGGAAAAGCATAAATGAGGTAAAAATAAACGAAGGTGGAACGCTTTAATATACCTCCCAGCCCAAGACAAATACAAAAAACAGAAAATCACAAAACAGACAAATTACCAATAACAGTGAAATAGATGAGCAACATCCAGGAAAAAGAATCATACTGAGCAGTGTTGAACATCATACAGCTACAGAAATGTTCATACCATAAATGTCCAGGTTGTGTTGTGAGGGACCGTGGGGCCTATTGGTTCTCCATGGAGACAAAAGCGTTTACATACTGTTTATAGATTCACATCTTGTTATATGTTTCTGTTTTACATTCCTGACTTCCGAAAGACAACATAGATCTCTCACTGATGCGCGGAATATGAAATAATACAAAGTGAAACAACAAAGAATGGACATTGAAAATCAGTTTTACAGCTCTTCAGGTCAGATCTCCACAATTTTCAGCACGAATTTGCTCAGGAGAACGAAAGTTTCAAGGTGAACATCGTTAGAGATATTATAAAGATCTTAAGTGTCCAAAACTACTAACAAATTGAACACTTAAAACCCCCAACGGTGACAGGAAAACAAAACAATTCGAAGGAGACATGCTACAAGAAATCCATCCACTGGGAAGCGGGGTTGGGTGCACATGCTGTACAAGCATCACTTCATGTAATCTATTTTGACAAAAAATGAACTCGTACAATTTAAGCAAAAACAAAAAGCTTAAAAATGTACTTCAACGGGTAAAAAACAGAACCAAAAGCGCCCTTTGACAATATTTCGATCAGCAATAAATGGAATGGTAAGAGTTGACAAATCCATGGTTTGTCAGCAGCATAATCCTCAGTGACGGAAACACCTCAACAAAAATGACAAATTGATAACAAAAATTACAGATCAAATTTTCTAACTCCCAAAAAAGGGTCAACTAAACAGGAAAACGCCCTAAAATGTATAAATCCAGCATAAAATTTGAGCGCGAGAGTAAGACCATAGAGGCAAATAAATTGGAAGCAGAAACCTTCCCGGATAAAACCAGATACATATTGAATTCAAACTACGATACAAGAAGCAACATACGAAATCCCAAAGAAAACAATAATGGGCTAAAAAACTACACACCCGAGAAACATGAATTATTAAAATCAACAATAAAAAACAGGCCTCTTCAGTTCAGGTCTCCAAAAATATTTCCCCACGGTACAACTCGGAAGAACGAAAGTATAATAATCATCATCATTAGAGGCTATATAAACATCTTTACACTAGTAGTTTGAAACTAATCATGAGCAATAGAGCCAATAAAATAAGAAGAAGATTCCCTCAATCGTAAGCCACCGGGATGAAAATACAAAAATCAAAAGAAAAAAAAGGTTAGAAAAAAATGTCTCTTCAGTTCAGGTCTCCATAAAAACTTCCACATGGTTTTAAATTGTCAGAAGAACGAAAGTTTTGATCATCATTAGAGACATTCATTATTCATTATTATCAAAATAACAAAACCAAGAAGCCTAATCACCTCACCTCCTCTTCCTGTCGCAGAAAATAAGAAACAGAAACAAAAGTTTATATAGCTGATTTTAGCTTTGGCAAGCAAGAATGCAGATCCGAGTAAAGAGTGTTGTGGGAGGGCGTTGCTTTTATAGTAGCGTGGATGATTTGAAGTCTGGCGGCCGGTCACCCCAAAACCCTAGCAAGCTTTTGCTTTGAGTACTGGGATTTTGGGCCATGATTGGACCCATCCCATTTCCTTCAGCTCTAACCATTTCGGCCCAACCCTCATTTCTGGTGACAAATTCGCTCGGAACCCCATACTGCTTTATAGGGGCTATTTTGGAACTTACATACGGGCAAATCCAGAGCGATTAACCGATTAGGGGTCTGTGACAGTGTTTACTAAAAAACGAAACCGTGAATGTTTGTTTATTTTTATATTTTAAAAAACAACCACTTCTACAATAATAAACATAAACGGGCTCTAACTCCTTCGTTGACATCCGGCCTGGTGTGGTGTTTGTCCTGAAATTTTTTCACTAAGAACTATTTCATGAAGGGCTGATCTTGACAAAATTTCCCTTAATCGAAATGTAGGGATTAGCCATAGCATTATACAGAAAAGATACGTTTTTTTTTACTTCCTGTCCTGAAACTCGCTGTTAAGAAAATATAAAGGGTCCCTCTTTACATGAGAAGAAGTGTAGGAAGAAACAAAACAATTCGTGGTTGTACATGCATCCAGCTCATTCTAATCATGTGAGAATCAATAAACATACAGCCAGCATATTTTTCCCAATCCAAAGAGGAGGAGCTATTGGAAGTGCTAAGGTTGATGGAGGGAACAAAATATATTGATGATAGTGCGGCCACTTTAAGGACTGGGCTAGCTATTGCTGAACCTCTCAATGGCATCAGAGAGTTCAGGCAATAAACCAAGCATTGTTTTTCGCTCTAATACATATTTCCAATTCTTTGTCATGATCTGCACTATCCCATTTTGCTCTACTCTTACTCTAAGCTTACTCATGGCAAGTAACGATTCCTGCAATACAACAACATGAAAAAAATTCAACGTCAACAGCACCCTCAATTAACAAAACAATGTCAAACTTCTAAATAAAGCCACCAAGTGCCAAGATTTAGCATTCATTTGGACCGTGCACGGGGCTGAGGTTTGACTAACCAACCAAAGTTTGAAGTATATCTAGATAAACTTAAATTGTTACTTACAGTTAATTTAAAGCTATTTACTCAAATTTGATACTCCTTTTGTTCTACGTCTTTACTTCAACAAAAGAAGGATAAGTAGCAGGACACAAAACTCTTAAAACTAGCCCTGTAACTAAGGGGCAAAGGTTTATAATAATTGCACCTGTCCCCAGATCACAACTCTCTATAATATGAGCAGAAACACTGCAGGGTGCAGATGCTGCTGCTACAAGCACCAAGCAAATTCGTTGACATAACTTGATTTCTTCAACTTTTCTGTTTTCACTTGCTTGATTTGTTGGTAAGGCGTAGACCCAAAACTTCAAAGACCCTAGCTATTGATCTATTTGCATTTGTGTGCTGCAAGGGCCTTTTAACATCATAACTATTATCTTGATTAGTAGAGGTAGCATGCAAGTGATGGAGTTGTTCAGAAACACAGACGGTGGCAAATGTAGGCCCTACAACAACATAAGAAGGAGTATTTCCTCTGCGTAGATAGGACCATGAACTTACTCTAGATGATAGGGCATGGGGAGTCAACCTTTGAACTATATATGAAAATAAATTTACGGTGTCATCCTGGCAAAAATAATGTGATAAAGGTTGTTACCATTATATCAAAATCATCACAAGAATTCTGTCACTATGACATTTATTTAATTCTCGAGAAGCAAATAAAGTTTGAAGAGTATAACAGCAGCATATAGTATAAATTAAGAGAAGATCAGATGGGCCATGGAGATCAAACCATACAGGTGAAAGCGTCGTGGACACGAGCAAGTCTTGAAACAAAATTAGTGAATAGCAAGGTGTAGCCCCAGCACCAGACTCTAGTACCCTCACAAGTGACTGCCAAAAACAAGAGGAATTCATCAGCTTTCATGTCCTGAACATCATTCAACAGAGAATCCAATAAAATGTGCTTCTCATCCTATCTAGCACATGGCACCGAGTTCCAGTTAAGTAGTTGAGAGATCGCAAGCATTAAAGTACACTTGAGTCTAAGGTTTATGCATGTCTAAGTGTGTTAAACCTAGAACCTTGGAGCTGCACGATTGAAGACTAATATAGCAAATGTACATTTCTTTCAGAACAAAGAAAAGGATCAATTAAATACATGAATGCCTTTTTATTATACTTAAAAATTGACATAATTTTGACACACAACTCATGCTTGTTCCCCCTTATTTAGTAAGTCTAGCTTCATTTAAACTTCTCAGAAATAAAAGCTGAATGGTAAGAAACATGAAATGTTCTGCTTCATTCTGGCATCTTCACAACAGACAATTCCAGTTTGAGGCATATATTAAAACAAGGTCGAGTGAACAGAAAGCAGTGCACATAGCATGAGCAGTGGAACTACCATGGAAACTGAAAACTAAGAAGATGCCGGAGAGGAAAACGTTTGTACTAGTTATATGTAAAATACAAAAGGGAAACAGTTGATCACATCATGGATGGTAATGAGATTTAATCAGTTTTGCTCACAGGACTACAATAGCAGGTTAGATCCCACTAGGTCCAAGCACACTTGCCTATCAGGATAAGAAAAGGGGAAACAGGAAAATTTTAGACATGTTTAAATTCTTGTAACTTAGTCCATCTATGCCTCTGACTAATTTATGGAAAAATGTGAAGTTGATCCATATTTATGATCGCCCGAAAATATTTGCAGAGACAAACCTGAACTTCAATAGCTGCCTCCCTCCCAACAGCAAGCTTTTTTACAGTTCCACCTTCCTACAAACAGTCACGAAATGATGGTAACAGATTTTTCTTCCCAACAAGAAAATCTGTCCCAAAGATAAAAGTTATAGGGAACGAGATACAGCAACTTCAGCAATACTTTGTTAACACAAATCCAATGGAAGCCATATGTTACAGCAACTTCAGCGTTACCCCAGCAGCAGTAATCCAATGGAGATCACTTCTGACATGCTGGTAATTAGTGACTCAGGCCTGTTTGGAAATGAAACATTTTGAACCCCAAAGACAACAACCAAAAATCAAATAAGTTGGTTTTACTGCAATTCCAATCAACAAACACCATTTAGATAATCTATTAAAGAATCATTTATTAAAAAATCATCTCAATCTAATAATTTAAATTGTTAATCCAATAGTTTAAATTATTATATGAGTTAAGATATGATTAATATTATTATTTATTAAAAAATCATCTCAATCCAATAATTTAAATTATTAATCCAATAGTTCAAATTATTATATGAGCTAAGATATGATTAATATTATCCTTTAATACATCTCCTCGAGTAAATACTCTTTAGTCTTAAAATTTACACATATCCACGGTATCTTATGCTTAATATTTTATTAAATAAATAAAAATAATGAAATTTAAACTTGGTTATCAAGGCTCTGATGTCATATTAAAAATTTATCTCAACCCAATAGCTTACATTATTAGGTAAGATCTCAATATATGATTCATATTATTTTCTAAAATAATCCATGACCAATAAGTACGATAGACATGGAGATTTTTAGATATTTTAATTAGTGTTTTTTAAGAGAAAAAATTATAGTAATATTCTAGAGAGTTGGATTTTTTTATTTAAAAAATAGTAAATTAAAAGCTTGAAGGATTAATCTATATTTATAGTATATAAATCTTGTTTTTAAATGGAGAAGAAAGACAAAAGTGTTATTTTTCCTTCAATAAAAAATAAATATGATAAATCATTGAAAGATTTTTATATATTTAGAGGTGTGAAGAAATTATAATACAAAATATAACTAAACTTATAAAAATAAAGCTTTTTTTTTTAACTTATAGGAATAAAGTTCTAAACTTATAAAAATAAAGCTTTTTTTTTTTTAAACTGAATTCGATTATATTGAATTTAATAACTTAACTTATAGGGATAAAGTTTTTTTTCTAAACTGAATTTGATTATATTGAATTTAATAATTTGTCATATCTATATTATTTTAGATTTAATATTATATGTGATAACTTATCATATCTATATTGTACTAAGCTCAATATATAAAGAAACCAAATATATATTGAGTATGATAACCTTTTGAATTTATATTACCTTGAATTCAATTCGGTAACTAGCTAGACATTCTCTAGAACTTAGTACATAACTGAAATTAGATTTATAAAGTTGGGCCTAGTAAGGTGACAGTGAATGATATTAGCACCATGCCATAGAGCCACAGGGCCACTAGCCCATAGGGCTGAAAAGCTACAGCACCACATCCTATATAATAATTCACGGTAAATCTTGTTCCATCAACCATAATAAATGAAATTATTAGATCTCTGTATAGAATGAGGTTGTTAATTCCGTTTCAGTAGATATTTTAATTTTTAATTGGAATATAATATTTTGATTTTGAAGTCTTTCAGCCCTTTTTGGTATATATAATTCAATAAATATAATTTAAATTTAAATTAAATTAATTATAATATAAACACAATACTAAACAAATATAATTTTAAATAATTAAGATTAATTAAAACTTTAATTTAAAGTAATTCATTTTAAATAAAATATTAATTTAATAGTTTTTTAAGTCTGAAATGGATCATATAAAATACAATTGGAATATTTTATTTGAAATTTATCCAAAAAATTTAGAATGAAATAATATTTGAAATGAAATAAAAACTATTTTATTTTAATTTATTTTTAAAATTGATATGAAATGTTTTGGTCATAGAATAATGCGTAATTACTAAGAAACACCTCGTCAAAGTGATTAGCCCTTCACTGAGTCAGATGACGGAAAATTGAGTTGAAAACGGTAAATCAGGAAGAAAGAAGAAGAGAATCTTGTGTAGTTCCTGCCCTTCTAGCTGTCCTCTTCTCAAATCAAATATGCACAATTCCATCCTTTCGCTTCCTCCCCTGTTTGCTTATTTTCACTACTCAATTGCATAGGATTTTATTGATTTTTTTTTTCTCACAGTTCATCAAATTAATAAAAACAAATGTTGAGAAAGGGAATATCAAACCCTAAAGCTATATATAAAGGTAGTCTCATGATCCCAAAAGCGTAAAAGGACTAATTTTTTCGTATTCAAGTTCTTGTTCTTTTCATCTTTTTTCTCAGCTGTAAGAGTGAAATAGCTTTGTTTTTTCAACCTCTATGAACGTTGTTTGGCACTTTCTTAAGAAACTGGAAACGAGTTATATAATATAAAGATGAAACGACATCGTTGGAAACGGTTACGCAAATACGATAGAAGGCAATAAATAAACTTAGAACTAATCTGGAGGGGGGCGCCAGGCTGGGGTGGTTTCTCCGTGTAGTCGTGGACAATGCCACCTTAAATCGTTTTTTTAGTCTTCATTATTTACTCCCCTTTATTTTAGTAGGCGCCGGTCTTCTTCATCTGGCTGCACATCAATATGGATCAAATATATAGTCCATTGGGGCAACGCATGAACGACGCTGGAAGACCTCAGTAGCAAGCTATACTTGATTGTTAAATTGATAATAACAGTTTTCTTTTTATAATTATTATTAGTGGAGGCTCGAATGTAAGATCTTTCGGGGGAAGAAAAACCTACCGTCAGTTGAGTTACATGCTCGTCATAACAGTTACTAAACTTGATTTTGGCCAAAAGCTCGAAAAAAGCATATGCTTATTCCAGGTTTCGCTTCTCTTTCAATATCCCGACTCGCTGTCTTGTTTCTGCTTTCTTTTTGAGGTGGGATTTCATAACGGATGCAAACAACGAGCAGAATGACTTCTTTTTGTTCATTTCACTTGGGAAGCCGCAGCCTCTCAAGGCCATCTTTGGTGCTGCCTGAGGGGGAAGAGATAAAAACACTTCTTGTTGCTAAAACATGAAAATACCTAGTGTAAAACTGGTATTTCAGAGGCTAAATTTTGAGTTTTGAGTATAAAACTAGGTTTCCAGAATTTGAGTGGTGGATTTCTTAACTAATTAAAGTGGAAAAAAAAAGGTGTTGTTTCGAGATTCTGTTGACAGGATCCAGTGATTTGGCAATTACAATTTACAAATGCAAAGAGCAGAGATGATCTATCCCTTTAGTTTTATCTACAAAAAATAATTACACATGATAGAATTTTTGAGTCATGTACGTGTGAATGGGTCCAATCCTGTTATAAATTAAAAAAAAAAGGGAGTAATTTATGGATAGGAATTAATTTAGAGATAATTACAAGAAAAAAATTACTAGTTTATTTTTTTTACTTTATCACTATTCTTTTAAAAATTACATTTTATATTCTGAATTAGTTTATTTATTTTTTCTTTATCTCTATTCTTTTAAAAATTATATTTTATATTCTAAAATTTATAATTTCATCATATTTTACATTTTCATTCTACTAAAAAAATATTAAATTATTTATAAGATTATCATTATATTTCAATTAATGACTAGAAAACCTTTATATTAAATACTATAATTCTGTCATCAATTTTTTTTATAAAAAAACTAAAGAAATGAGAATCTCTGGCCACCATCCTCTTTCGATATCTAACCAAAGCCGACTCAGCATTGTCCATCCTCCATCTCCTTCAACCTCTTTTTTCACCATGTTTAACAGTATCCTAGGCATAGCAATTTACATGCTTATCCCTTTGTCCAATAGAATAAAAAGTCAGGACATTGTCAAGCAACATGTACAAATGCAGGGTTCAAAACCTAGGGCTAGTCCATTAACCCAAGTCTGAAGCAATATACATCTTCTCCTTCCTTTCTCTCTTCATTGAAAAAAAGCCTCCTCCTGAGAACCCAACACAAAGTTGATCAAACAAACTTGTAAAAATAATAAAAAACAAAAAAAAAGAGGAAGAGAAAAGAAGAAGAGAAAACAGATTTGAAAATCAAGATTAAAACGACGTCAATCAATGATACGGGTTTCTTGAATCTTTTGGTTTTATGATATGGGTTTTTTGAATTTTATGGTTTTATGATAAGGGTTTGTTTCCTTATTAGGAAGGTATGGTGTTTGACTTGAGTTTGTTTGTTGGTATAAGGGGATAATCTAGTTATGTTGTTCAATTTAAAAGATTTTAGCTTGTAAAAAATATAAGATGTATTTTTCAAAAGAATAAGAGTAAAATAATAAATAAATAAATCATGAGAGTTTTTTATTTAATTATCTCATTAATTTATAACTTATTGATTTAAGCTTTTGATTGAAATATTATTCAAAAACATTTCTTGATGTGAATTTTTCTTTCTTTCTTAACGATCGAGTGCGTCTCTTAATTCCAATTAGTTTACCTTCATGAATTTAAATTAAAAAAACAAAACTTAGGTTTCATTTGACATGACTTGCAAATTGATTTAACTGGGCGGGGTTAGAAATTTTAGTTTGGAGGGGTCAAATTAGAGAGAATATTTTAGCTGGGTCAAAATTTAAAATTTTTTATTTTTAAAACTAAAAATTTAATTTATGAAAGGAAAGAGCAGGGACTTTTTTTTTTGTTGC
Source organism: Populus euphratica (assembly GCF_000495115.2). Lineage (NCBI taxonomy): Eukaryota > Viridiplantae > Streptophyta > Magnoliopsida > Malpighiales > Salicaceae > Populus > Populus euphratica. The sequence goes on along the minus strand of NW_011499857.1, from coordinate 2,043,784 downwards.
AGGGCCATGCACCTGCCAGCCCCCCGAACTCCACTCTTGCGTACGCCTTCTGGCTTCTTTACCTGACTCCCTTTGTCGTTCTTTTAGACTTTTTCACGTTGATGTCGTAAGAAATTATTTCCCGGAAAAATATGTTTTTCCGGTTTAAACCAAGCCGTTTGATACGAAGATAAAAATTTGAAAAATCATTAGATCCCGAGGGAGTTGTTCCCTTTCATATCTTGTTTTGCGAAAATCTCATAGGAATTTTAGGAGAGATTACAAGAATTCATAATTAGTTTCTTTAATGCACTAATCTCATTATAAAATATAAATGATCTATTTATCATAAAAAAAATAGAAAATTAGTGTATAAAAGCGAGACCCATCAAAACGACAACAACAGCAGGGCCTTACAAAACGAAACGCAAAACACGCTAGGAGGGTCACGAGTTTGTTTGTTTCCCCCCCCCAGAAAAAATCAATTGACGCTAGGAGGGTCACGAGTTTGTTTGTTTTTTTCCCCCAGAAAAAGTTAATTCCAAGAACCATTTTCTGCTTTCTTCTTGGTAAATTAGAAATAAAATAAAATAATCACTGGACATGTTTTCAACCGTACCATTAATTTCTTGGAGTACGATAATTCATGTTAGGTAAATTAGAAATAAAATAAAATAATCACCAGACATGTTTTCATCAATACCATGAATTACTTGGAGTACGATAATTCATGTGCTAAATCATGTAGTATTGCTGACTTCATATTCTAATTAATTTTAGACGTGGTTTATTATTAATTTTTCGTTAAGCTAATATCATGAGCACCTCTAATATCATTAAGTCTTGTGTTGTTGGATGTAAAATAAAATTAATTATCCAACCATTTTTAAGCACCCAAAAAAATTTAATGATGTCCTTAGTTCCTTTTGTTTTTGTAAAAAAAATAAAAATAAATAAATCCTCACAGGGAAACGCGATCTGTCGTTGGCAATCTCTGTGAGGGGTTTGCCATGACTGAAGTTTGGACTGTGAAGACGTAGTTACACGTGAACCACCGATTTTGTTGGACCCACCATGCCTCCATATGTGAACAGTCCAGATCAATCCTGGTTAGCCAACAGAACCGATATCTGATCGGAACAGTCCAGATCAATCCTGGTTAGCCAAAAGAACCGATATCTGATGCACCATGGACCTGCGTGAAGCTGATTCTCACGTGCCCCCCCTCACAAGAAAAAGCACGCTCTACATCACCAACGTCCATAACCGCCTTCCTCAACTCTCCAGTGTCCACTACTATACCAATAACAACTCTCACTCCTCACTCTCTAATTTTCATTTCCAGTATCCAATAACAGAATTTAAAAGGCACAATCTCTCCCTATCTCTCTCCTGGAATTCAAATTTTGCAAAACAAAATGAAGCTCAAACAGAGCAGCAGCACCAGAGTGAATAAGAAAATCGAGCGAGAACCACCGTGCATCGTGAAGAAGCAGCGAAGCAAGCGTCACTTACAAGTCCGCTCCCAGATCTCACCAATTTTACTCTCCACTAATCTCTCTCTCAATAAGAACAAAGGAGTTTCTGTGGATTCGATCTCCTGCTCTCACTTCGGCGATGAAGTTTCTAGCGATTCGAGCCGAGTTACAGTTGAATCAAGTCTGATCAAGAAGAGAAAGTTCGAAGACTCACCGTTTCGGAGGATCACGAGATCATACTACAAGAACAAGGAGAAAGAGAGGACATCAGTCGAAGTAGAAGTGGGTGAATCTTCTTGCGTGGAGGATTCGAAAAATAGTAGTTCCAAAGGAATTCAAGTCAATTACACTTCTACCTTTTCCTCTCTTCACCAAAATCTCAATTCGAGGAAAACTTCCTCGGAGATTAAAGAAGATGACGCCCTGTCTGTGGCTTCAGGCGTGGAATCCTGCTTATCACGTAAAACGACGACAAACAGAGAGAAAGACCTCTCTGAGATTTCCAGAGACGATGCAGTTTCTGTTAATGAGTGTGTTTTAGAGAAGCAAAAGAAGCCAAACAGCTTGGGAGGAGGGGGAGGAGAAAGTGATGACCTGGCTTGTACAGAGGAGTTGCATGTGGACGACGGAGTTTCGGATTACTCGTCTTGTCAGGAGACTTTGTTCTCGGAGCTGCAATCGGAGATATTCCGGGAAAAGTATTCATCGGACGACCTCGATTTCTCTGATGATTACACGCCGTCTATTTTCTTCGAATCTGGAAGCGATTTTTCTGAGAAGTCCGTAAGTGATTCGAATCCTTCGCAGACTTATTCCCTGTTGCTCCAGTTTAGACAGCAATTCTCGCGATCGAGTTTACCTCTAGAAACTACAAAATCATCATCACTCCTTGAAGCAGAGCATCAAGAGAATTTCGCCGTGAGTTTTTGAATAAACAATTACTGTTGTTTTCGTGTTATTTTGCTGTGTTTTAATGCTCTCATTGTTTTTTAATTTGTTTAATTTCTGTGCTTTTCATTTGTTTTTATTGCTTAAGTTTGCGAGATTGGACGATGAGGAAGATGAGGAGAGCTACAAGAGATTGAGAGAAAGAGAGAGAAGGCAATTGTTTTTGCACGACTATCCTGAATTGTACCGTACCACCACGGAGTTCGGCGATCTCATCCTCCAGCAACGGTTGCAGATGGTACACTGGATTATCGAGGTAAGTTTTTTATAATTAATTGCGGTAGCTAACAAATCAATTGCTCGGATGCGGCGATTTTGCGACAGTTGCTATTTTTTTCTTGTCAATACACACACGTTTGAAGAAGTTGATTCCTTCTATTATGGAATATGGATGATGTCCTCTACACTGAGATTCTACTGCTGGAAGCGTTAAGCAAATGGGGATGTGACACGTCCTAGTTTGAGATTTTGGGTTTTGTACTTTAAAACTGACTGGTCTAGCAATTGTACCATTTGTGGTATGGTCAGTACCGTCCTTGTATTAGATTAAACTAGATTTTCTGTGTGGCTTTTTTTTTTTCCCTTCATATGATTTATTTATTTTTATATTTAAAAATATATTTAAAAAATA